>NC_056731.1:1959582884-1959865384 GCF_019279795.1 Protopterus annectens
CATGATAAGTTATATGACAACAATACTCAGTGCAACACTCTGCCAGTGATCAGTTATCTGACAACACTACACAGTGAAATGCTCTGCCAATGATCAGTTGTATGACAACACTACTCAGTGCAACAGACTGCCAATGATCAGTTATATGACAACACTACTAAGTGCAACAGTCTGCCAGTGATCAATTATATGACAACACTACGCAGTACAACAGTCTGCCAGTGATCATTTACATTACAACACTACTCGGTGCAACAGTCTGCCAGTGAACAGTTATGTGACAACACTACTCAGTGCAACAATCTGCCAGTTATCAGTTATATGACAACTCTACTTAGTGCAACACTCTACCAGTGATCAGTTGTACAACAACAATATTCAGTGCAACAAGCTGCCAGTGATCAGTTATATGACAACACTACTCAGTGCAACACTTTGCCAGTGATCAGTTATGTGACAACACTACTCAGTTTAACAATCTGCCAGTGATCAGTTGTATGACAACACTACTTAGTGCAACAGTCTGCCAGTGATCATTTATATTACAACACTACTCAGTGCAACAGTCTGCCAGTGAACAGTTATGTGACAACACTACTCAGTGCAACAGTCTGCCAGTGATCAGTTGTATGACAATACTTAATGCAACACTCTGCCAATGATCATATGTTATCACACATACCTTGCCCAAACCACCACAGACAGCTACTTATCATACACAATACTGATGCTTGACTGTTACAGAAAGCAAAAAAAAATGCGTACTACTTATGCAAAGCCATAATAAAAATAAAGTGTTATTAATGGGCAATTAGTTCATACTTCATAGCTGAAGGTATACCTCTGTTTGGATGTATGTAGCTTCAACTCTGAAAGTGATTTATTTTATCCCTCGATACACAGATGTGACCATCAGTTATTTCCACATGGGTCCCTTCAGTAGTTTAACCATGTATACATAGCACTAAATGACACAATTTCCCTGTTGATCCCTTCATTAGTTTGCCAATGTATGCACAAGTGCTTCATTGACACCAAAATTAAACATTTCTCCTAACATCCCCTTCACCAGTTTGCCCATATATGCACCAGCACTTCATGGACACCAAAATGAAACATTTCCCCACTGCTGTGGCCAAAGCTGTTTCCTCAAACCACTCATCTTTTTCTTCACATCCATTTGGAGTAGTCCATATAGCCACCATGAACCAGTGGTTATCGCATCCTCTGTGGCTGTTGGTGTCCCCATCTATAGGCAAGGGATAGACATCCTTTTCAGTCATGGGAGAAAGGGCAGGAAATGTGCCCCTACCTAGTTAGAATATTGTGCCCAATCCCGGGGAAGTGTTGCTGGTGGCACTGGGTCTGTTTTTCCACAGTTTCCTGTCACAAAATGATAGTAACTAAACATCTGTATTCTGCTGTTTCAGTTTCTCTAGACAGGAGTTATTTATTGGTCTTGGCTCAGAGTATTGTGCAAGCTTTTGATCCTTTTTGCAAGGTATTTTCTGGAAAAGAAAAAGATTCCTCTTTCCATAAAGAGGTTCAAGAAATTGAATCTTTAGGGGATTGTGAAGGGACATGTGCATTTTTTTTCTCTTCAAGTTTCTGATTCAGATTCAAATTCTAATTCGGAGAGTGGAATATCTAATTCTCCCTGTAAGGGACTGTGTTTCTCTGAGACTATCTCCTGGATGAACCAATGATCTGATGTTGTCATTTTCATCCTTCCTTAACTGTTGGGTTTGTATTTGATCTTCGGATCTGACTCAACCACATCTTCCAGCTTGTGGAGCACTGAAATTGTTGAGCTCCTCTCCTTTACCCATAATCCTCTAGTCACCTAACATACCTCAGATCTCATTTCCCACCTTCGCATATGGATGTAGTCACTGCATACTCTCGAGCGAGCGACATTTCTGTGACTTATAATCTGATATTACAACCTTCCTAGTGCTTCCTCCCTTTTACTAATCTTTCATTAATCCTTTATTAATCTTGTATTAATCTTATAACCTCCCTGTACTCATTAAGCCAATAATAGAGAACAGTGCTTCTTTCCCAACACCTGCAGCAAATGGAGAGGCCACAAAGGTTCCTTACAAAGAAAATTCTGGGTCTTCAAGATCTGTCTTATGCGGACAGACTGAAATCATTGCCACTTTACACTGTGTCATACAGACTCCTCAGAGGTGACCTTTGCCTTGCATATAGAGCAATCTCTGACCCAGCTTTAATGGAAATGCAGCACATTTTCAAGTCAAATGGTACATGGTTCACCAGCTGAAAGGACCATGACCTGGTATGTAACATCAACAGAACTTGCTGGAGAGACACATTTGTCTCACAAAGGTTGTCCCACCTTTGGAACAAGCTTTCTATTTATGTTAAACAAAGCCAGTTGCTGGCCTTAAGTGTAATTTGGATGACTGTATGGGTAACTGGAAATTCAGCCCAGTGTTTTTCCCTGTGTCCTTCTTGGACAGGGGCAATAGGTGCTGATTTTAATGTCTGCTTGAACCAGACACCTGGGGAACATGAGTTGAACTTTAGTAGTAAACAAAATCCCCGATGATCCACCCAATCAGAGGGAAGAAGCAACGATAGAAATAAACAAGCAGCTAGAAAAAAAAAAAAGAGTCATCCAAGAGGTCCCGCCAGACCAGAAAGAGTCTTGAACTTTTCAAGATTCTCTTTAGTGCCAAAGAGAACAGCAGACTGGAGACACATTTTGGATGTCAGCAGTCTAAATCAATTGATTCAGTACACAAAGTTCCAGATGGTCACAGTTCATTCTATTCTGCCTTTTCTGCACAAGGACAACTGGATGTGCTTGACAGATCTTCAGGATGCATACTATCATATTAAAATGAACAGATGGTCCTGAAGATATCTACTCTTCTGGCTGGGATCTAGTCATTACCAATTCAGAGCTCTGCCATTTGTCTCACTACAACCCCCAGGGTGTTTACCAAGTGTAATGGACTAGTAGCACCTCACTTGAGATTGCAGAGATTCCAGGTGTCTCCATATTTGGATGAATGGATTATAACTGCTCCGACTATATATCATCTGATTCAAGCTTGAGATTATGTACTACAGTTATGCTCTCACCTAGGGATTTCAGTCAATCACAACAAAGCTCATCTCAAACCAACACAGATACTGGAATTCATCAGTGCCTTACTCAAACAGCTTCTCTACCTCTGTCCAGAGGTAAATCTATTCAGTCCCAGGTCAAAAAGATCATTCAAAATTCCTGTCTTTTGCCTCACCCTCGACTGATTCTTCAAGCCCTGGGATCCATGTCAGCAGCAAATTTTCTGGTTCCATTGGCAAGGTACAATATAGGAATTCTTCAGTGGACACTCGTAACTCAGTGGTCCATTTTCCATCAACCACTGTCCAGTCAAGGCAAAATTTATTTTATTTTATCTTATTATTTATTTTACATTTGTTGACTGGGAGTGTCTAGCTGAGCTATTGCCCTTTTTCAGCAGAGGCCCGGGGAGAAAAACTCCAAAGATATACAATGCAATAAAAATGGCAATACAGATACATTTCAATAAAAATAGCAATAGACAATTTTGGTAGTTCATAGGTTCATAGGTTTATACTAGGCTATCTGCCCTAAGGCATTTATAAGCCTAGCCCAAAGTTTTGTGGCTTACGCCACCCCTTATGTTAAAAAATACTGTGCCCATTAGTTTGTTGTGCCTCTGTCCAGCAGTGTCACAGAGATGATTCCCGGGGTAAACCTACAATCTCCCATCCACCGGTTAAGATTTCTCTTGAACAGAGCCAGCGAGGTGCTCTGCCTCACATGAACTGGGATTTTATTCCACAGCATAGGGAGTCTCTGGGTGACAAATCTATCCCTCCAGCATGTCCTATTTATATCCGTGCTAAGGTTTAAGTCGCTTGCTCTAGTGGATCTGGTAGATTTGGATTTTTTGAGGTGGAGCATGTCCATTAATTCTGGGTTGGACATGGCCTTGTATGTCAGGCACAGGTCACCTCTGAGCAGGCGGTATGCGACTGAATAGAGCTGGAGTTTCTTCAGTCTGGCAGCATATGACAGATTTTGGAGTCCCTTTATCCTTTTGGTGAGGAACTTTTGGGGTCTCTCCAATTGCTGCAGGTGTCGGGTGAGATACATCCCGAATGGGGCATTGTACTCGATCATTGTTCTGATAAGTGAAGAGTACAGGGGAACAATGACCTCACTTGATCTGGATGTGAATCCCTTCATGATCAGGTGGGCAATGTAGAAGGTCTTTCTAACCACTTTAGCAATGTGAGTGTCAAAAGAAAGGCCACTGTCAACCTGGGTCCCCAGGTCCCTGATAACCTCTTCTGTGCTTAATGGATTGCCACCTATATGGTAGCTTGGGGTTACCTTGTTTTCCCGAAGGGTATGACTATACATTTTTTGGTATTTAACTTCAGGCCATGGCTCTGGCACCAGTTATCAGTTTCCGTGAGACCCCTCTGAAGGATATCTGTGTCCGATGTACTTTCCACTATGGTGCCCAGTTTGCAGTCATCTGCAAACTTTGTCAGCCATAGTCCTCCTATGTTTGCCTGTACTTCTGAGAAGTAGATGCCGAACAACAGGGGGCCAAGGACTGAGCCCTGTGGGACCCCACTTGTGACCGGCTTGGAGTCTGACATGGCGCCAGCAACTCTAACCCTGTGGGTTCTGTCCTTTAGCCAGTTTGCAACCCATCTCGTGACATATGGGCTTACATTTAAGCTGGTAAGTTTCTCTATAATACCCGAGTGGGGTATTGTGTCGAAAACTTTTGCAAGGTCAAGGTAGACTGTATGGACTGCCTTTCCCTCATCAATGGCCTTGGTGACTGTTTCGAAGAAGTCGACCAAGTTCAAAAGGCATGATCTGCACTTGACAAAGCCAAACTGGGTCGGGTCCAATGTCTGCAAGTCCCCTATGTCTTTGTTTATGAGTTCCATTATGATCCTCTCCATAGCTTTGCAGACCAGGCTTGTTAAGCTTATGGGGCGGTAATTTCCAGGGTCCGTAGAGGTACCGCCTTTGTGGAGTGTGACCACAGTTGCCGTATGCCACTCCTTGGGCACGTATCCTGTGGTAAGGCTAAGATTAAACAGCTGCATTATATGCGGGTTTAGTTCCTCATTGAGTTCGTGTAGCACACAGCTGGGGACACCATCCGGTCCCATTGATGCTGTGTTTTTAGCTTTAGAGAGAGCAGCTTTCACCTGCGCATTAGAGATGTCTGGGAGGCTACACTCCGCTGGGATAGTTATCTCTCCTTTTGGGGGGGGGGTGAAGATTGCACTGAACCTGTCTGCCAGTATGTTGGCAATGTCTGTGGGTTCAGTGATTTTTGTATCATTTTGGACTAATTCTGCGCATATCTGGGAGTTTCCACCCAGGTTTCTAACATAGCTGAAGAAGGCCTTAAGATTGTCTTTTGAATCTATTGCAATTTTTCTCTCAAATTTGGCCTTGGATGATTTTATGAGTGCTCGTATTTTTTTACTAATAATGATCAAGGGTGTCCTCTCTTTTATGGATTTTGCTCTATCATGTAACAGCTTTCTCCTCTTATTGTAAAGTTTGTTTATGGCTGGGGTCCACCAGACTGGACGTTTGCCCTTGGTGGAAAGAGTCTTGGTTTTATTAGGGATTGCCTGATCCATGCAGTCCTGGAGGTGTTCGTAGAAGGCATTTGTAAGGGCTTCCACAGCTTGGGTTGTGGTTTCCACTGGCTCGGGGGCCTTGAAGGATACCACACCAGTCTTGAGTAGTATGAAGTTTGCTTTAGAGAAGTTCTTCACTGTGGTCTTTTTTGTTTGGGGTGGGGGCGGGATGTGGATTTCCAGTGAGATAAGTTTGTGATCTGATCTCACCAATGAGGGATATACTTCCGGTGTGGAGCATTTTGTCCCCATGTTTGTGATGATGAGATCTAGTATATTTTCTCCTCTTGTGGGAATGGTGACTAGTTGTTCCATGGCATTTGAATTTATGAACTCCAGGAACCTTTGGGCTAGAAAGTTGGGGCTTGAGTAATGTTCCCAGTCTATATTCGGGTAGTTGAAGTCACCCAATATAATGGTGTTTGGAGATACATTTATACCCTCCAGTGTCTTCAGGAAGGCTGTGTGGGGTTCCTGAGTTTGAGAGGGTGGCCTGTAGCATGTACAAATTGTAGATCAGTTTTGCCTATGGTTAATTGCACCTGGATGGTTTCCGATGCTTCGTGCGTTGCCACCAACCTGGAGGTGTGGGTATCCTTGATGAATATGGATACACCCCCTCCTTTTGTGGTGTGGTCTGGGTTTTGGGGCCGGAACGCATGATATGAGGTAAACCCTGATAGTGCCGGGGTGCTCTCAGGAGCCTTGAACCAGGTTTCAGTCACAGCACAGACATCGATGTTCTCCATACTGAGAAGGGCCTCGAGAGCGTGCATTTTGAGATTTAGACTTCTGGCATTGAGCAGCATTACCCTTAGTTTCTTCCCATTTTGTTTTCTAGGGTGGTAGGTTTAGAATTTGAGCCTTGCCTAAAAAGGCACTATGGGGGTGGCAAGAGCCTTAGCCAATATCCGGAATCCCAGGGTGACAGGTGCAAGCCGTCCCTTCTTGAAGCAGCGTGGCTTGTCAAGCATGTCATCCCAGGCAGACAGACACTGGATCCCCTTTGAATGACACCAGAACTTAAGCCAATTGTTAAAGCTGATCATCTTGTCTCTATGTTGTGGCATCATTCTTGGTGAAGGAAGGATACTGCTCAGGGTCAGGGTCATACCTGCCTGGGCTACATAATCAGAGAGCTCCTCTATGTCTCTTTTCATGTAGTCCAGGGAGGTACGTCTCAGGTCGTTCACACCAGCATGGACAATGACTGTGTCATATTTGTACTTGCTGTGGAGTGACCAGTGCTTGTGTTATGTGGCGGATTCTAGCACCCGATAGGCAGCTTACTGTGACTCTCTCCTTGTTCAGCCTGGTGAGTGGGACGTCAGTGTGTTTGACTATGGAGTCACCTATGACAAGTATGTTTGGTGTTGTATTTGGCCTTAAGGGCTGTGACTGCTTTGCACACTGATTTTGTGGTTTATGTGTTGCCTGTGGTGTGTCATGAGGTGGCAGTTGCTTGGATGTCTGCTTTGGAGGCCTCTGCTGTTTAGGTAAATTTTTGCTCAGAGCCTCCGAGTATGACTTTGTGTGTTTATGTGTTTGATTCATTGTTGTGATAGCTTTATGTGAGACTGGTTTTGTGGTGTGTGTAGTTGCCTTCTCCTCCTGTCTGGTCTTGCCAGTCCTGAGCTGAGAGAGCTCAGCCTCTAGTTTGGCTAAATAGTTGCATCTCTCGCAAGTATTTGTGTTATGTGGGAGGAGGAGAGGGTTGTCAGTGTACATGAGGCAATTGTAACATTGCCTCAATATTCCCAAATTCACCAACTGGACAGGAGAGGACGCCAGCATCTGGCCCTTCGACATGCTAGAGAAATTTAGAAGTTAGGGGTGTAACTGAATAAGAGAGGACTTAGTAAGGAAGTGGGTACTCCTGGGGGGGGGGTTTGCTAGTGAGGGACTTTGTATAATACAGAAGTGCTAAACCTGAAAAGAAGATGCTTTTAAGACAAGTAAAAGCTTTTAGGAAAAAGTGCTGTGCTTTTTAGTTAAGGGATATACTGTTCAGATTACTAGTAGAGCAGTTCTAAGGGAAAAATGAAGAACAGACTTTATGGAGCCAGAAAAAGTTTAACCTTGTTAAACCGGCGCATATAAATACAAAGTTAAAATATGTAAGCTGCATACGTGTATATTGTTGACTGATAAAACAGTTCTATAAACAAAAAGGAGAATGTTAAAAAAGTAGAATAAGTTGTAATGTTTTGGATTAAAAAGAGAGTTGAGTAAATATAAGGTTTTTTTATGCAGAGTAGCAGAAACTTAAAAGGTTGCATAAGAATTTCAGGGAGCAGAGTATAGAAGAAGCTTTGGAGGTTGCATAGGAAGCATAGGATGAAGTAGTTAATGGCAAGTTTTAGTAAGTTAGCCTGACTGTACTATAAAAGGTAAGTAATAATCAGGGAGGGTGAGTGCAATGGCAGGACCACTGTTTTTTAAAGTGGTCTTTGGTTGCTAGTCAGGGACCTTATTTCTAGTGGGAATTTGTTCCATGCAATAGAGGGATGGTAGCTATATAATTTGCACCCTGTGTTGGATTTGGATTTATGGATTTTTGGTAGGTCTTGAGTTGAGCTTCAGAGAAGTCTGGTAGGGGAGTAGTGAGAGATGAGAGGAGATAGACTTGGACAGAAATCAGGCTGATATTGGATGGAGTGTATGATTTGGAGTTGAGATTGTAGGAACAGGTGAGGTAGTTCGGGCCAGTTGAGGTATTTTAGGGAGAGACAGTGGTGAGATTTATATATTTGCTGAGCTGCAAAATCTAGCTGTTTTGTGGTAGGTTGATTCTAATTTGCTAAGTAGGGAGGAGTTCAGATTTGTGAGTATTTGGGAACAATAGGTTAAGCATGGTAGAAGGTAGGCATGGGTAAGAGAAATCCTAGCTTCAGTAGTTAGGAATTTGTTGTTCCTGTACAGTAGTACTAGCTTTTGGTGTTTTTTTTATACAATTGTTAATGTGAAGATCGAATTTTAGTTGGTCATCAATGGTAATGCCAAGGAGTTTTGTGCTAGTTTTGACTTCTATAGGATTATTGTTTAGGGACCTTATGGAGAAGGAAAGTTTAGTGTGGTTTACAGATTTAGGTAGAAAGAGTAGTAATTTTGTTTTCTTAGGGTTGAGGATGAGCTGATTATTAGTGAGCCATGTCTCTACTGAGTTGAAAGATGTCTGGGTATTTGTTAGGAGTTCTAAGTGGAAATTAGCAATAGTTATGACTGTAGAGTCATCTGCGTATTGGCTAATACAAACCATGAAAATTTGCTTCATGTAAAAAAAGACTTGGCAGTTTAGCGGCTTTTTTGAATAGTTGCATATTGGACAATGTTAGATTGAGGACAAGAGGATGGAGTGAGTTGGTGAAGATATTAAAGAGTAGTGGTCCAAGAATGGAACCTTGGGGAACACCAGTTCTTACTGAGAAAGGGATAGATAGTGCTGAGTCTTATCGTACTGACTACACCCTATCAGAGAGATAGCTAGAGAACCATGCAACTGTATCAGGGGAGAAGTTTAGGTATACAAGTTTAGTAAGTAGCAGAGTGTGGGAGACAGTGTCAAAAGCCTTAGAAAGATCAAGGAATAGACAGGATATGAGTTTGTGATCATCTTTAGCCAGGGCTAAAGTGATGAGAAATGACAGTAGAGCTGTGGTTGTACTATGCTTGGCACGGAAGCCATGGTGTGTTGGAGTGAGAAGTTTTTCTTGTAAGAGATAATGCATAACTTGTTTGTGTATACATTTCTCAAGGATTTTGGAGAGAGGGGAGAGGATAAAGATACGTCTGAAATTAGGTATTTCTGTGGAAGTATCTCTTTTATGAATATGAAGATTGCAAAACTATTTCCAGATAGAAGGAAGTTTAGACTCAAGATGAAGCGATTGATTATTATAGATACAGGCATAGCAAGGGAGTGTGAAGCAATCTGGAGAAAGTAAGAATGAATATTGTCTGCTGATACAAAGCATGGTTTGAGTTTTGAGAGTAGAGTTCTGATATAGTCAGTGGAGACAGGTTTGAGAGAGAAGGAGTTTACTGAGATAGTGGTTGAGGGGTGTATAGGGGGTTTTGAAGTGTTGTTATTTGAGAGGTTGGGGTTAAATAGCTTGGAAATGGATTCAATAAAGTAGGTGTTGAAGGTATTGGCAGTTTCTTCAGGTGACTTGTCAGGATATGGGTTTGGTGAAGTTGGGTTACCTGGATGTAGTATTTGGTTTACAGCATTCCAGAATTTTTTTGGATCAGATTTTAATGTTTTGGGGGGATTATAATAAAAGTCTTTTTTGTCTTTGTTGATAAGTTTTTTGTCTGATTTCTAAGTTCTTTATACTTTAGTAAGTCAGCTAGAAGTTTAGTTTGTACCCATGTTTTCCATGCCTTATCTCTATTTCATAAGGGCACAGGTGGTTTTAGTTAGCCAGAGTGAAATGTTTGCCTTTAATCAAAATTTTCTCAGTGGGGCTAGAGAATTTAAAATATTTAGGAAAGTTGAGCTTAAGGAATTTACTGCTTCACTGAGTGGGAGATAAGTAAGGAAATTCCAGTTAATTCAAGAGAGAAGGGTTTTAAAAGTGTCTGGGTTAAAGGTTGAAAGTTTGAGGCAGGTGATAAGCCGGTGTGGTTTGGGGAGGTGGGTGATGTATCGTAGCACTTTTATAGGTGAGTGGTCACTCAGGGCATCAGGTAGAGTTTCAGGATTATGGTATTTGCTGGGGTTAGAAACAAGTATCCAATCTATCAAGGAGTTTGAAGAATGAGAGTTATTAGTATGGGTAGGTTTGGAGATTAGTTGTGTAAATCCATGGAGGTTTATGTGTTGTAGAGGGTTTTGATTATGAAGTTTATACCAATTAATGTTTACGTCCCCAAAAAGGATAGTTTCATAAGGGAAATTTAGAGAGAGATATGACAGTATACATTCCATTAAGGGAATGTTGCCCCTAGTGGAATGTATATGGCTACTACTGTGATGGTAGTAAAGTCATTGGGTTTGAGTTTTGCTATTAGTATTTCAGCAGGTGTAAAGGAGGAAATTGGTTCTTTAGGAAGGGAGAGAGCGATGTAGTTAGAGTAAACTAAAGCAGTGCCTCCACCTTTTTTCTTTAAGCAATCTTGGTTAAGTATATTATAACCTGAAGGAAGAATGTCTATCTTGGTTTTGAGGTTTAAGCCAGGTTTCTGTGACAGAGATAATGTCTGGGGTATGAAGAGATACCCAGGCATGAAACTGGCTTAGTTTGTTGAGCATACTTTGAGTATTGATAGAACAGAAGGAGATTTTCTTTTCTGGTATAGATGATTAATTAAAATTGGGGGTGATATTTTGTAGGGTGTTAGGAATAGGGGTAGGACCAGGGTTTGGGTGCATCTCACCTGACAAGAGCAGAGTCCTTGGGAAGTCATAAGCTTTCATTTTTTGTGGGTAGTTCTGAAAGTATTTTGTTTTATACTTAGATGTACTATGGTTGAAAGGAGTTGTTATTTTAGGGAGTAGTATATTCATTGGAAGAAGAGATGCAGAGATGAGTATGGATTGCTGAGGGTAAGAAAAGCAGCTTTGGTGAGGGTAGGTGGGGGCCTTATGTATAGGGGTTAAGAGTGTGTGAGGTGATGTTATGTTGTGTAGGAGGAGCAGTGCAGGTAGAAGTATGACAGGAATGATTAAGTCTAGCATGTTTGAAGAAGAGGAGAGAGAAATAACACAAGGTTGCAAAAAATATCTTTTATGGTGGATGCACTCCAGTCAAGTACAAGAAGATTGTCCCTTTGTTCTTCTCCAACCCAATGCCATAGTAACAATGGATGCTTCCCAAATCAGGTGGGGGCCAATTCTTGAGAAAGACAGTCCAAGGTACATGGTCCCCCAAAGAGACCAACATGCATATTTCAATGTCCTGGAAATGAGAGCCATCCTGCCTAACATTGCAGGCCTTTCAAGAAACTCTCCCCAGTGGGACGATAGCGATTCAGACAGAAAATATGTTGGTGGTCTGGTACATCAAATCTTGTATATGTTACAACTTTTGGATGTTCACAGGCAATTATAGTTATATCTACATAGAACCAAAAATGTGAGGAAATCAGAACAGTAGTTTCTTTTTTGGAATCAAAATTAGGCAAACCAGCTTATAAAGAGACCAAATGGTTAACGGATTATATTACCTTTGTTTTACAAAAAAAATTGGGTTTGTCTTTACCAAACCATCAAAAGCTCATCCACCAGATCTATGGCAACTTCTTCAGTTTTTTTATCAAGATCTTCATTGGGTTATATTCATGCAGCTGCAACTTGGGCTAATCCTCGTACTTTTATTGCTCATTACAAATTGGATCTGGTCTCTAAGGAAAGAGCAGCTTTTAGCTCAATGGTGCTCAGGAATAATATCCTTCTATAGAGTCCTACCAGGATTTAGGTAGCTAGGGACTCTGTCCCAACAGCTGAGCAATGAATGAAAATGACAACATTAGATAAAAAAGTTGTGTACTCGCCATAACGTTCCAGCTGTGCTGTCCATTTTCATTCTTCCTCAACTTCTCACTGAAAGATGCTGGAAGAACTTTTGTTCCTTAGTTTGAGTTTCAGATTCTATTATTTTACCATTCTCTACTGCTTTGCAAGCATAAAGAGCAGCAAACAAGATCTGATGTATGTTAGGTGGGTCTATATTATGTCAGTGAAACAGCATTATAGCGAATGCCATTTCACCGACACATATAGAATGAAATCTTAAGAGAAGGAAACCCCAGTTCACGTTTTTTTTCCCATGGAACAAAATCGGTGAACCAACAAAACACAACATATCACTTTAAACATTACAAAGTGGGGGCTTCGCCCCCACACCCCCCAATGTGGGGGGCCATGCCCCCTACCCCCCCTAACTAAATGTACCAACTCTGAGATCGCACTACAGTGGGGTAAAGGGCAATGTCACTGCTCAGGCCAAGTCATTTTTTAACCTGGGAAAGAAGTCGCTGACCTGAGCTTTCGCTCTTTTCCGATTTTGGTCTAATGCCGTTTCGCTGACATAATATAGACCCATGTTAGGTGACTATAGCATTGTGGGTAAGGGAGGAGCTGAGGAGTTTCAGTGTTCCACAAGCTACAAGAAGTGCCTGAGTTGGATCCGAGATTTGGATCCAAACCCAACAGTTGAGGAAGAATGAAAGTGGACAACACAGATAGTACGTTATGGTGAGTACATGACTTTTCAGTGGGAGAACACTGACGTTTTTCATTCTCTAAGAGGATATTGTGATTTATTACAACTGGAATTTCCCGAATCTTCACCTGTCCATCAAGTTCTGTCAGCTTTGGAGAATATTTTTGTCGCAGCCTGCAACATTCAGCCTGCACATAGATTGTATGAAGTCCCTCAGTCTTTCAAGTTTTATACACCAATTATAAAACTGATCCATCAGATATAGCTTTATTAAACCCAGCTGCTGCAAAACACTTTGTTAATTCCAATCCCTATCCTTCTGATAAAGGTGGGAACACTTTTGATACATATGGGGAAAAGTGTATGCACATATGTATCTGTAACTTTGATATTTATATTGAAGCTTATCCTAACCAGCTTTGAAAGTATGAAAAATATTTTGACATCAGTTTCCAATTGTAAGGAAAAATCTGCATTGTCTAGCTTGGTTTCTTTTATTTCTCAAGTCACTAGTCATTGTTAAAAATGTGTTTATGACTCTGTAGATACTTCTTCCAAGGCTGCTGCTACTGGTATTGTTTTAAGGAGGTTTGCCTGGCTGCATTTTTAGAACCTCCTAGAAGATGTCAGAAATAAAATTTTGAATTCTCTCCTAGAAAAATATTTTGTTTTTGGACCCTCTGTTGCAGGGGTTATCAAAAAGTGTGTTAAGAGACAAAGGCTGATCCGGGTAAACTCAGATTTACAGTCCGTCTTCTCCAAGTTCTTTAAGGGATTCTCTACTCTCACATCTAGTCTTAGAAAAAAGCAAAATAATCAGTCTCAGCAGAGAATCCTAGTAAGCAGACATTTAAAAACAATGAGGGAGTTTCCAAAAAGAAACCAGGAACCCCCCCCCCCCAAAAAAAAACAAAGGTCAATCAAATAAGTCAGAATGACTATATGATGGGTCTTGTCCTCCCCCACTCGCCCAACACTGGCTGTCCCTTAAAACTTCCAGTTCTGGATCTTTCCTTCCTGAATCAGTTTGTGATAGTGCCTAAGTTGCAAATGTTTTCACTTCACAACCTGTTTGTTAACCCTGCTTTTCATTTGAGCTTTCTATTAACCTTAGATTTAAAGTATGTATATCATTAGATTCCTATACATCAAGATTTTAGGTGTGTCTTAAGGCATTGTGCATCTGGATCACATTATGAGTTCTGTGCATTAACCTATGGGCTATCCATGGCTTCAAGAGTGTTCAGAAAGTGTCTAGCGCCTGTATTAGCCTATTGCATGTTACATGGTATCTACTGCATCTCCTAAACAGGCTGGAATTCCAAGAGAACATTTAAAAGTGTTGTCTGACTTCATCTTACAGGCTTGAATTTCTGGGGTGTCTGCCAGACACTTCAGTACAAATAGTTGTTTTTCCACAGGAAAACTAGATCTATATGCAAATGTATTCCAAGGGTTTTCCACTCAGACTGCATTCTCAGTGTCAATCTAATCTCATCTTCCATACAGAGATTTTTTTTTAAAACTAATCCTTTTTTATGCCAGAAGTTGTGTCCAAGTTTACTAATCCAGTCTATCTTTTTGTTTTCCTGTCAGAAACCAAAAATGAGGGAGAACAGATACTGCATACCTTGTATGTCCACAGGCAACTCAACTACTGTCTTGACAGAATAAAATCTTGTAGAATTTCTAATTAGTTGGTCATTTCTTGCTCAGATAAGAAAAAAGGACAGCCTATGTCAATGCAGATTATTTACTAATGGTTGCTACAAGCTCTTACCTTTTTGTTATTCCTACCACAACAAAACGTTCCCAGGAAGGGTCAAGGCTCACTCTTCCAGGGCCTCATTGTTTTTCTTTTTTGGAAATGGTTGAACTCTAGAAATATTATAGAAGTAGCAACTTTGTCCTCTGTGTATACTTTTACAAAGCACTATAAAGTAGGTCCCTTCTCCAAGTCTAGAACAGGTTTGCCAGATCTATTCTCAAGGGGTCCTGGACCATTCTCCTTCCATCTCCACTTTTTTTTAAAGTATGGTAAACTACCAATATAACAAAAGCTACTGCAGCAGTGATCATAATGGTGAACATAAGTACAGTTGTGTAAGTAAACTTAACATAGCAGTAGATGTTTGAATGTTCACTGCTACAATAGCCACTCCCTCCCACCATACCCATTGTTTTTATGTGTTTTTTTATGCCAGGGTGTGGACATGTACTTTTTCCCCCTAGCAATGTCCTCTGAGGGCTTAGCCTCCCTCTCTTAGTTGGCATGAAAGCTCCAAAGAGCTTGGAGCCCAAACCTGCCTTTTAGTCAGCTGAACTCGAGCTAACAGTTTGGGTATGTGGGAGGTGTCCTGAAGCTTTGGAAGCTGGTCAGCTGTTATATCCTATGCAGGGTATAACATATCTAAGGGTATTGCAACAGTGATCATTTGAACATCTGCTGTTATGGTAAGTTTACTTACACAACTGTACTTTACATATAATTTTGTAAGTAACGCCAAAGATTTAGACTGAAACTTTTGAAAATCTGACCATATACTTTTATGGCTTTAGATTTGACCACTTAAGCATTAGCCTTAAAATTCAGTTTGGAGTCAATGCAGACACCATGATCCTTAAATAGGTAAGTACTCCCAGTACAACTGTTCTCTAATAAGATGTTATGATTAATTTTCAGAGTCCCAAAAGTCATGAAATTGTATTTACTAAAACAGATATTTAACCCATTCCTATTCAGTCATTTTACTATGCTAGGAAGATAATTAATGAAATTAAAGAGCATGTTATAATCAGTGTCATTAGAAATAACTGATCATACCTTGATGTCATCTGCATATTTTCCAGTCTAAATATTTTTATGTGTAGGCA
Organism: Protopterus annectens; assembly: GCF_019279795.1. Classification (NCBI taxonomy): domain Eukaryota; kingdom Metazoa; phylum Chordata; order Ceratodontiformes; family Protopteridae; genus Protopterus; species Protopterus annectens. Next base: position 1,959,598,610 of record NC_056731.1, read on the forward strand.
GGAAGGCAAATACCATGTAGGAAAATGCTAAACCTAAAAGTGACCCCTGAGGGATCAGTTGAGTGAGCATCAGCCCAATGTGAATAATGGCTGCCAATTTTTACATAAAATTACCTTTTAGAAAGACATGAGTTAACCCAGTACAATATAAAGGTGTTAATACCATGTTTTGTTGTATAATAACTGAATATGGCAACTATTGTATGCTTTGGAGAGATGTAAATATAACACAATAATTCCCAGTCTGTTATCCACAGTCCTGCTAACAAGATCATAACAACTTATTAGGCAGAAGGATGTAGAATGATTTTTATAAAGACATGTCAACAGATATCAAACATAGCACCATGCCTGGGATTATGCAACAGTAAGTTCAAAATGCATCTTTCAAAATATTTGCAGAACAAGGAAGTCGGAATGCATGTTTGTGTGACATCTGTGGTAATGGGTTGGGAGACTGGTGGTAGACTTTCCAGGGAGGGTGTGCTGACTCCATTGCTGTGGTGCATGTGTGTGTGTGTGTGTGTGTGTGTGTGTGTGTGTGTGTGTGTGTGTGTGTATTTGTGGAGGTGGGCATTGTGCAAGTCTGACTGAGTAGCAGATGTTGCAGCAGTGTGGCAGTATCTGATAGACAGATCAAAAGCAACCACTGGAGATGTAGTCACAAACTATATACTTCCTTATCCTCATCCAGACTGTGCCGAGAGGATGGAGCACTCCATGAGCATGAATGGTGGTCAATGCCATATATCAACTTGGCACAGATGCCTTGCCTATGTTTATGTCCATGTTTCAACATCCTTTCTTCAATGATGGGTGATGGAGGGGTTTGATGACACACTGTGTGCCTGAACATGATCTTCACCTTCCACAGCACCCCTTACCACCAGAGGGTGAGGTTTACAGCCTTGAGAAGTGTCTGTCTGCAGAGGGACACCTGCTTCATGCAAGCTCCCTGTACCATATGTCCATAATGTTTGATATGAGACATACACTCCTGGAGATCATTGCACATAGCTTGTGCCATTGAAACACCTAGCTTTGATGGTGGACTGTACCCATGGTGTGCATAGCCACCTACATGGCATACAGCCACGTCCTCCACTTCCTCAGTGGAACTTGCAGCAACCAAGGGTGAGTTTACCACAGTTTAAGCCATCCCTTCCCACATAGCTCTATTTCTATCTTCCTGTCCTTGTGTGACTTCATGTTTGTGAGGGGTAGGTTTTTCAGGTACAGAAACTATGACTATGGGATGGGGTGGTGATGTGGATGTCACATTGCCTGTGTCCAACACTGATACTGTGAACCCTGGCCATGAAAGAATTTAGCTGTCATTATCATTAGAACTGGACCATTCTCCGATATCAGGCAGCTGTATATTCATGGTGGCACTTGTAAAACCATGAAAACAAATCACTTGTACTAAGTAAGACACTTCACCAATACTTGAATCTCAGTAAATGAATAAACAGTCCCTAATAAAGTGGTGTGGGAAAGTTATAGGTGACATACTTTGTGCCGGTGGCCTCTGCACCTACAGCCCTGATGTTCCTGTGAAAAGAAGTGGCCATGCTTGTAAACTGTATTAAGTCAGATATTTAACTAGTATGGCACATGTTTGTTCATGTCCAGACATTCTCACCTGGGGCATTGCCATAAGATGTTTTGTGTGGCTGTTTAACTAGTATGGCACATGCTTGTTCATGTCCAGACATTCTCACCTGGGGCATTGCCATAAGATATTTTGTGTGGTTGTTTAACTAGTATGGCACATGCTTGTTCATGTCCAGACATTCCCACCTGGGGCATTGCCATGGCCATGCTTGTAAAGTGTACTAAATCAGATATTTAACTAGTATGGCACATGCTTGTTCATGTCCAGATATTCTCACCTGGGGCATTGCCATAAGATATTGTGTGTGGTTCGGCTGAGCCCTACACCAGTATGCAAGACTCCACCTTGGATGGCAGAACTGTCTGGACGTCCATGCAGAGATGCCCACAACTCCTCCATGCCCTTTAAAGATGGTTTGGTCAGCAGGCTGCATCCTGCAGCCCTCTAGTCCTGTGCCTGGTGGGTACTCCAACATTTAGTGGCACTTATAGTGATGATCCAACATCCCATTTGAACATATGCTTTGTTCCAGTCACTGACAACATTGATGTCATTAAATAAATCCCTCAGGAATGGTCATGAAAGGGCTGGTCAAATTTTTCATGATTGATCATATGCCAGATATGGAGACAGGAGGCCTGTAGGTGATAGCGGATTATAGTAGCATGAACTGTGGTAGTCCCCCAGCTATTACACCTCTGGTGTGGGGGTGGGGTGGGGGGTCCATGATTAGCACCTGTCCATGTCATTTAACTGAAATGAAGATGTCACATTTAACATTGCATTATTAGGGTTGGCATATAATTCATTTTAACTAGTGTATGCACCAAACGTTTACTGTTGCTGAATATACAAGCATTTTTAATGGCTTTGTTAAATTTTATTTTTTATTTATTTAGGTTTGATGACCAGGGAAGTCCACCGGGCCAAGAAGTGTCCGTTTTAAGTGGAGGCCCGGGGAGAAAAGCTCCAACATATTAGAGTTAACAATTTAAATTACAAATTGCATGTTACAATTAAAAAACAAAGCATTGTACAATATTAAGTTACCTGTTGTAAGCTGCAAAGGAAAAGAGAAAAAGAAAAAGATTTGTGCAGAACATTTACAGACATTTCAGAGTGTGTAATACAGTATGCGATGAGCTCTAGTGAGTTAAACATTTAAATACAAGCTAACGAGCTCATAGTGGTGGGTAAAAGTGATTATATGCACAGAGTTATTTGAGAGAGGAGAGTTCTTTATAAGTTGATATAAAGCTACTAGTTATTTTAGTTTAGGTGGATTATAATGCAGAGAGAGAGTACAGAGGAAAAGTTATTTATTTTAAATAATAATAAATAATTAAAAAGGACGTTTGCCGTACCACCATGAATACTTCTTTCTGCTCAGGTAGCAAGATGTGCTCATGAATGTGAAGTGCTAGATAGTGACCCCGTGATCTGAAACAAGAGTCATGGATTTATACTGCACATGAGCAAACACAATAGCTCCTGGAAGTATTGAAGTATTATTTAAAGAGTATTTAATCGATACTGAATCTTGCAGAAGAATCACAGTATTATTTAAACACTGTTTTGCAGCAGAAGTTTTGTGAAAATATGTGCTTTGTAATGTTCAGTGATGCAGTCAGTCTCCGGAGCACTGGAAAATGTATATGTGGTTCAGTACCTTTTAAATGCTCATGCAGAATATTCTTGGAGGGATATAATTTCAATCCAGTAAAGTCTGTTACAGATAAAGTAATTCTCAGTACTGACTATAACTAAAAGTAAAAGTACAAGCTAGCCTAAAAATAAATAAATAAATAAATAAATACAAGCTGAGCTGGCATCAATATTTATGGCTACTAGACTGTAGCTCTCAGCTGAATCTCATTTTGCAAAAAGTCTGTGATTGTGACTTATATTTTTACCTTTTTCCACATAAAAAATTTTGACTTTCTGCTAAGTACTGAGGATTACATTCAATGAATACTGCCAGGCATCAGAGTTTCATATTTCTTATTCAAAATGCACACTAATGCAAAATTTGTTGTTCTATTAACATTATGAGTGAATTACCATAATATTTAAAAACTGTCCTGGATTTGAGGCTTTGTCTCTCATAATTTTTTTTTCTGATTCTTGAGCAAAGAAGTCAAAGAAGAAAACTTGTTTATGTAAAAGTTTGAATATGCTCTGCCTCAACTCAGATTTCTTTCCAATACATTCAAACCTTTTTTTATATATATTTGTTTGCCTCTCACCTCACAACTGACCACTAACAGTGCTGAGAGCCTCTCCTCCTTCGCTGGATTTAACAAATGAGTCAAGCATCTCGTAGACTTTCAGTAACCCATATTTGCAGCCATTGAGGAAATGGATGCTTCTTGGGGCAGGATTATATATATTCATTTATTTATTTGTTTACCGGGAAGTTATGACTGGAAACAGGTCCTTTTTCAGCAGAGGCTCAGGGAGAAAAGCCCCGCATAACAGTAAATGAGCAGCAGAGTACAAGAGCAATTGAATTTACAATATTAACTAAGAATATATACAATAGGCAAAACATTAGATTACAACAATTGAATATATATTAAAGAAGAATACATACAATAGACAAACCATTAGAATTACATAGATTTGAGACTTAGCAATATTTGGCTAGAGGCTAGGAATCAATGTAGGCTGAATGTAACACATAGTACTAAGCTGAACCAGATGCTGTTACAAACTAGTAAAACCGCAGTCTAATTTAGAATGTTGCAATAAGTTCAAGCAGGTAATGTTTAGTTTAATGTTTAATGTTTATATATGCTGTTGAGAAAGATTTTTTTGTTATATCCTAAGTTAGTTGCCCCACAAACTCACACGTACTATCTTGGGACAGATGTGTAACAGGCGTAGTGCAGTATCATTCTGTCTCCACAGAGTCTCAGCCAATGTCCTACCTCCCTAAAGACAACACCTCCCCTTGAGAGGCCCTGACCACCACAATAAGGTCAACCACGAGGTACACTCTTGTGTATGTCCTCTCCCCAGTATGGGCAAGCCCCTGCACTTTGATAGCACCTGAAGTGACTCAGCCTTTAATTGAACTTGGGTTACCTGGGCCATCATCTGGGCTTTATCTTTATTTCATGATGCTGGCACATTGCATTTAAACCTGTCACAAAAAATGCACAGATTTTCTCTCTTACTAGGCATAAGGAAAATTGGTGTATAACCCATGCAAAAGCAAAGTGGCTGTCCATTATGAAAATATCCTTCTGCAATCACAACTCTATAACTTGAACCTCTGTTCAGGAGAAACAGCAGTCACATGCTCCACATTTGTATGTACACTTAAGGCTTTCTTCACTAATAGCCCTACCCTCCCCAAACACACACACACACACACACACACACACACACACACACACACACACACACACACACACACACACACACACACACACGCACACACACACGCTCAGGTGCGGCTAGTGCATGTTTCTTGTGATCGAGGGTTTGAGTTTTAGGCATCCCATTAGAGGAAGGTTATACATTTATAACTGCCGCTGCACTTGTAATATGAAAAGAAATGTGGAACTAGGAAACCAGGAACCACAATTCCAACCAGTAGAGACAATGAAAAGCAGTTTATTGTTAAGCGCTTTCATCTCTGGTGGCAAAAACTTCTTCAGAACAATGATATGAAACAAATGCAAGCTTAAATACATAATGTTAATTACATAATTGACTGATACCAATAATCCAATAAAAACATCTTAAAGAAAAAAAAATACAAGGAAAATACCCCTAACTATAATAAAACTATATAACATAATAAGACAACTGAAAAGCCACTAAACAAACTATCAAAACATAAATACTTGGTGTCAAATGTAAAAAATAAAAATGTAAAAATGTATATATATACGTCAACCACCAAGAATTTTATATATATATATGTACATACATACTGACTTTAATGTTTATGCAAAGATAAAGTGAATGTCTACTTATAAGGCATCATAGAACTTGAGTCAGAGTAATGAAACAATAGAACAAAAATCATTTAATCCTGGACTGTTGGTAGCGTTCAGGAATAACTGCAATTTTAATTCAGATTTATCTAGCTGGGCATCAATAATATGACCCTGAAGGTCAAATTTAACCTGTTCTAAAATCAAAAAATAAAATTAAAATGATGCCCAGAATGTGCTTCAATATGCCTATACAAGGCATTAGTAGTTCTCTTATGTTTAACATCACTGCAATGCTCATATACTCTTCTCCTGAAATGCCTACTAGTTTTACCAACATAAATAATAGGACACAAAACACACTGGGCTAGATAAACAACATTGCTGGTATACATGAAAAATTACCATTAGTATTATAAATTCTATTACGTATCTTGAAAGAAGAACTGCCATTAATCAAATGACATTGGGAACACGTGCTACATTTACGCGTACCAAAAAGAATCATTGACTCACTGTCCCTGTGAACAACCATTTCCCTCTCAAAAAAACATTTGAAAGACCTATCATTTCTATAAGTGATATGTAGTCTAACATCCAGCATATCAAATCTAATCCACACTAATCCATTTGCTTCTAGGCAGGATGGATACGTTAACACAACGCATAGATCGATTGGACAATAGAACCGGATGGACTGAAGAGTCGGACGGATGTAGAGGAGACACCGAGATTCGGAATAACACCAGGTACAACGTAATGGGTGTTACGGACTCAAATAAAGCTACGAGACCTGCAGGACCTAGTAGAAGTGGCATTTTAGTAGAAGGGACAATTGAGACAAACAGTCCGAACGCCACTTCAAACAGCGATGTCCAAATTCCACCAGGACAAGGACACTTGCCTACGCACAACACAGGGCATACACAAGGTACTGTTATGAGGAGTAGGTTGCATGATTCAGCACCTACCATAGATTTGTACCTAAACAAGAGAAACTTTTTTAACGACAGCTATGATAACAACAATGAAAATGAACTGGGTTTAGCAGCTATGGGCCCAGTTTTGGATAACATTAACATGCTTATTAGTAATTTTGACGCCAAGTTATTTAAATGTAAGAAACTACAACTAGAAATTGCTTACCTTGAAGAGTGCATAGAGAGAAAAATTGTTCCAAAGGGGCTCAGGCAGTGGCGCTTCCCAGTAGGCTTAGTTGAAGGATCTCCATTTCATCATTTATTGCTTGATCTTTTTGACAAACAGAGTTTTGAGTTTATGAGATTGTTGACTCAGTATTATGACGAACAAATAAATGTTTTAAGAGAGGAACTAGCCGATTTGGAACAAAAAATTAAGGAACACCAAGATTTTCTGAGGTATAAATACGACTATGCTCGCATTTTCACAAGCATAGAAGCCACTACTAATAAGCTATGTGAAAATAAGAAGAGGAAAATCAGGAGAGACATACAACAGTATACGGCCAAAATTGCCTATCCTGCACCTTCACAGGTGGGCAAAGCGAAGAATATAAATAATAGGAATAAGGTTAAAGTTAACGCAATTCCTTTTAAAAAAGACAGACATGATTTCCCTAGAGTAGGGGAGGCGGCGCAATGTCTGGATGATTTTTTGAATAACGAAGGTATCAATAACCAAGGGGACAACCCTAGGGGCGATTGTTTAGAGGATGATTTAGAAGTCATAGTCACATCGGATGATGTGGGTATGGCATCCCCATTACAACAAAGAACCTCTAATCACAAAGGGGCAGAGATAAGTGATGATCACAATCAGGGTTTTTGGGAAAGCCGGAATTCACATCAGATGAATTTGAGGTCGAAGAGGATGGGGACATCAGGTATAAACCCAAAGAACAGGCAGAACCAGGGAAGGCTATGACAATCGAGGAGGAATACCCTGTGGTAGTATGTAGTTCAGAAGGAGATTTTAAGATTTTTAATTATACTACTTTGAATATCACTAAAGACATGGTGGATTTCTTTTCCAAAGGTCTAGGCTTTGTCCCTGATTCCCATATGGATTTAGTTAAAACTATAATAGACCTCAAACTGTTTGTCCGTAAATTGAATTTAAAAACGGTTTTAGGTAAGGGCTCTTCTTTAACTAACCCTTTTAGAATAGCTAGCTTATTTAACCCACCTTTGGTTAACGATTTGAAATCATTTGAAAAAGCTTGCGAGCTGGATTTAAGACATCTAGCAGAGAATAAAGGTAGTAAAAGGAAGAATATACTTAATATTTCCAGTGAACAGCAGGATTTTTTAACCTTAATTCAGGATTGTAACATACGGGTGATGAAGCCCGATAAGGGTAACGGACTTATTTTTATGAATAATAATGATTATGTAAACAAACTATCCGCCCATTTAAATAATGGCCCGTATGAGACAATTAGTCTGAATGAAGTTAACAAAGCATTTAGTTATATTAGAAATGCAATCGAGGATTTATTCCTGGAGGAATTTATTGACCAGGATATTCATTCTTATCTGTGTATGTTAGCACCAAAAATGCCGAAGTTTTTTGGAGTCCCAAAAATCCACAAATCCATCATTGAACCCCCATTTAGACCAATTGTGGACAGTAGGGGGTCTATCTTAGTGGGGTGTGCTAAATATGTGGATACAATTCTTAAACCACTTATTAAATCTGAGGAACATATTTGTAGGGACTCGTGGCATTTTTTGGAGAACATTAACAAAATAGCCTTTGATGTAAATTTTGTCTTTTTAACAGTGGATATAAAAGACCTGTACACTGTGATTCCACAACATTTGGGAATAGAATGGTTAAGGTTATTCATGGAAGGTAAAAAAGTACCTCAGAACATAATTTACATTACTGAAACATTAATGGAATTGATTTTAAAATATAGTTTTTTTAATTTTAATGGGTCCACCTACAAACAAACTACAGGGGTAGCCATGGGCTCTCCGTGCGGTGGAGCATTTGCTAACTGCGTCATTGCACAATGGGAAAACATGTTTTTATTTACCAATGAAGTATATAAAAAACATGTAGCCTGGTACACTAGATACCAGGACGACATGTTTTTTCTGTGGAAGGGCTCTGTGGAAGACATAAAGGTGTTCATTGACATTATGAAGACTTTTACTAGTTTTCTGGACTTCACCTTTGAAGTGAACGTCAATGAAATAAATTACTTAGATACATTGCTCACTAAAGATTATGAGGAATCTAGGTTTATGAGCAGTATTTATCGCAAACCCACTTATTCCAACGGGTTTCTACACTTTAGTAGTTGCCACCCTTACCATCAAAAGAAAGTGGTTGTGAAGGGACAGATGGTAAGGGCGGCACGTATGACTACCAGGGATGTAGATTTCCATAAGGAGTGCGATAAATTAACCAACATGTTTATTAATAGGGTTTATCCCCAGGTCCTCCTTACTGAAATCAAAAAGGAAGTAGAAAGCAAAAGGATGGTTGGACATTTTAGGCCCATTTTAAATTTAGAGTACTTTGACATTAACATGAAGCATGACAACAGGGTAACTGAAACGACGAACAGTGTTAGGAAAGATTTAGGAACAAAGTTTTTGTGTACGTTCTCAGTAGACCACTACTATATCAGGGATATCTTACAGAAGAACTGGTCAATAATTAAAGAGGACAAACAGTTAACAGATCTATTAGGCTCAGTTCCAGGATTCACTTTTAGAAAAGGGTTTTCGCTAAAATCCCTCTTGGAGAGGAACAATAAAAGAATATTTTTCAATAGGTGCAAGGGCATGACCCGATGTGGGACATGCCGTCAGTGTAAACACATCCATGAGGGGTCCCAATTCAACATCAATAAGAATACATACAAAGTTATGGGTAACTTTAATTGCGGGTCTAAGGCAGTGGTCTATGTTGCCCTATGCAATCTATGTTCAGCTTTCTACATAGGAAAGACAGAAAGGGCACTCAAGAAACGTATATACGAACATCTTTATGCAATCTCAAAAGTAGATGCAAAGAATGCACTAGCCCGCCATATTGTGGATTACCCGGGTCATGCTTTCAATTTTGTGGTGGTAAAACAAGTAGCCACAGACCCAAATAGTGGCCCCTGGCAGCTTAATTTGGAAAAGGAAGAACTCTTTTGGCAGGTGAGAACGGCAGCGTATATATACCCTGGTTTGAATGATGCCATTGATTTGTCCTGTATTCTCAAAATATTAGCTATGAGGAGATAAAATAGGTCTGACTCTAACACTAGTTATTTCCATTAGGGTTAGTTTATCATGTTTAAGGCCCATCCTACCTTATTCCTTGATGCTCTACACTTTAGGTTGTCATCTATTTTTATTTAACATTGGTCAGTGTGACGTCACGTGTTTTCACTTTAAACAAAAGGTTTCTCAGATGGATGGTCTTTTGTCAGGTTCTAGGCAGCCCCTATTAGGTGAATTTAATTTTAATTTATTTGGTGGGGGGGGGGGGAGTTTTGTTTTGTTCCCTATGTGTACATATATAGGCCAACACTATTAGATTAGAAAGAACTGTTCTTTCTTGGTTTTGTCTGTTTTAAATGCAGTTATCATTGTATATTTAGTAAACAAAACCGCTTTTAGTATTTGTATGTATTTAAAAACTTGAACAACAAGGAAGTTAGTTTTTAATAGAGGTATTTTTATATAAAGGTGTTTTTAAAGAACAGCATGATTTCACACATGTGTGTATATATACATAAAAAGCGCTTTCTTGTGTAACCTAGACGAAAAAGCAGAATGAGTTCTTTAAATGAATGTGTATCATTAATTAAAATTTGTTTAATTAGGGAGGGACTATAAGTATTTAAGCTTGCTCCCTCCTTGTGTTTAACTGTTTTGTCTGAGGAAGGAGGGTTATTATACCTTCCGAAAGTTCTTGGTTAATAAAAGTGCTAACATTATTGCTTCAAAGCTACCGCTTCTCATTGGATTATTTTATCACTTCTGCAGTAAGCTTCCTTCGTGGTTTTCAATTTCATTACACTGGGCTAGATAAACAACATTGCTGGTATACATGAAAAATGACCATTAGTATTATAAATTCTATTACGTATCTTGAAAGAAGAACTGCCATTAATCAAATGACATTGGGAACACGTGCTACATTTACGCGTACCAAAAAGAATCATTGACTCACTGTCCCTGTGAACAACCATTTCCCTCTCAAAAAAACATTTGAAAGACCTATCATTTCTATAAGTGATATGTAGTCTAACATCCAGCATATCAAATCTTCCAGCCTCACTAAAAATCACCTTCCAATTCTTGGAAATGCACTGGGCTATAAAAAGAAGAATCCAGGGTATAAGTAGTAATAAAATGATGATTAATATTAGTTCCTTGATCAATATTCCTGGAAGACCCAACAACTGGATCCATATCCATGTTGTTCCTGTTTTCAATAGCCAAAATCGGAAGATAGAGACCACTAGACCTCTTACTAGCCACCTCCTGATGTATAGCACCCAGAAATTCATCAGGATAACCTCTCTTATGAAACATATTAACCACTTTATCACACTCAATGTGAAAAATATACATGTCGGCAAGCATTCTAGCCAGTCTGTCAAGGTGACCCTTAACAACTGTCTTTTTCTGAAATTCAGGGTGTCAACTGGAAAAATGTAAATAAGAATTGGAGAAGGTGGGCTTATGAAATACATTAAAGGAAAAACAGTTATGTAAAAAATCCTTACTAATGGTAATGTCTAGGTAAGATATGGAATTGACATCATAGTAACGAGAGAATTTCAAAAAAATCACTGAATTGTTAATATAATCCAAAAATTCTGTTAATTTGTCCAAAGAATCAACCCACAAAATAAAGGTGTCATCCAAATATCTATTGTAAAGGCTCCACGAGCCAGAATAAACACTATTGAAAACAAAGTTGTGCTCCCAATAAGCCATGACATAATTGGCAAAAGAGGGTGCGCGCACAAGCCGCCCCCAGGGCAACACCAGTACACTGTTTGAAAATCTGACCTTTGAAAAAAATAACATTTTTTTGAAGCACTTTTTCCATGAGAGCAATAATGACATTGACCTTAATATTAGTATACACAGTATGAAACAACTGTTGCTTGAACCAATCCAAATCAATGTCATGAGGTATAACGGAAAATAAATTGTGGACATCTATAGTAACAAAAATTGCCATTAAACATCATCTCATTAATCTTCTCCAAAAAATGCCATGAATCCCTACAAATATGTACAATTTTCTTAACCCTCCCCCCTTCATACAATGATCTATCCACTTAGAAATATAATAAGTTTTAGACCTGGGCCCACCAACAATAGGACGAAAAGGGAAGCAGTTAATGTCCTTGTGTATCTTGGGTATACCAAAGATACTGGCAAGGACAGGTTTGTCATTATACATGAAAGCATGATCTTTTCCATTGATCTCCCCTTGTAACAACATGCCCAGCAATACCAAATCATTTTTATGAAAGGCGACACTAACCTCATTTCGTGATACTTCCTAATATACATCATCCATTAACATTGAATTTATATTGCAGAAATAATCCAATTTATTCATAATGACAATACCATCCCCTTTGTTGGGGATCATAATCCGAATATCATTGTCATGTATCAGGTCAAGGAACATTCTATTTTCAAGTTCACTCAAATTAACTGTTAGAAAAATATGTATTTGAACATGTATAAAGTGCTAGTTTAAAAGCAAATAGTATATAATGCATTTTATTCTATTTACAATATGGCAATAAGAATGATTTTACATGTAATTGCTTGAAGCTTTGGAGCTGCAGTGTATTTGAACTCTGACCCTGGCAGTAGCCAACTCAGCAAGCTTATGTTTTTCACTAATGATTATCTGCTGGGTCAGGAAAATTAAATGTATAAAGCATTGAATATTCTTATTCCTTCCTCTGAGATAATTGACCTTGTGAATGTATCAGAGATAAGACACAGCTGCTAAAGTAAAGTTGCAAGAAGATTGAACTGACTATTGTATTCGAGCAAGCCTAAGACCTTGGAAGAGTAACATTTACAGAAAGACATTGTAACAAACCAGGTGCTTTGCAAGGCTGTATTATTCCCATGGGAAAACTTTTAAAATGTATAACATCAGCTTTTTCTTATGAATAGAATATTGTAGACCATAGTGATGTAGGTGCCCTGTGACTAACCATGTCAGTAAGGTGGGCACAGCTTGAATGTAAGACTATATAAAATTGTGTATTTCCTGCATCATGTCAGACAAAACTCTGTACTTGTATGGTTTTTTGCCTCCTGGTGTACACTAGTAAACTTTTGCATCTGAGCCTCCTGTGTTGTTATCATTTGTTTTTATTTAACAGTTTGGTCCTTCGAGCCGGAATTCCCTTGGTAAGCTGCAGATCAGAGTGTATCGGTGGTCGAATACTGCGCAGGAGAAGTTACCAAAACGGTTCTTCTTGAAACACAAAGACCTCCGACTGAATTGTCGTCTTGAGAGGCTGGCCACTTTCTGATCTGCGGCCGAAGAGCGGTCTCGAACTGGTCGACCCAGGAGGCTCAGGTAGGAAAATATTTGCCTTTTTTCTGTTTTAGATCAGGGACTAGGTTACAGTAAATGTCATTGTCAGAGATTTGTTATACAGATCAGGGACAAAAGGAAATTACTGTATATTTTGTCAGAGATCAGGGAAACAGAATAAGGTAGGCAGTTATTCTAGATAAACTGTGTAAAAAACTAAAATACCACGTGGTGAAAAGGGTTACGTAACATTTTTTTTTTTAAAATGGGAAATCAGTGCACTAAAAAATCGTGAGATCCGCCCCTAACTGATGACGCAAAATATATGCAATTACAACGGACTGATAATGTAAGGTATTATACAAAATGGGTTAATAAATACGGATTTAATGGTAAATTAAACAAGATTTCATTAGTTAAACTTTTAAAACAGCTTAAATCTGACGCAGAAGGTCAGGCAAAAAAACAACAGCGATTAGGCATTCCTCAAGCACACAGGTGGATTGAGGAAGTAAACCGAAGGAAACAGAAAACTAAAAATGCAAAAACATTATTTTTAGACAAAGAGGATAATAATACAGTAATAGCGACGGCCCCTCCCCCTCCGCCCCCTCCAATGCCTTTTTCAGGATATGAAGCAGGAGGACAAGCTGGTCCACCTCCACGTTATCCTGAAGTTACAAGAGTACTAAAACCATTTGTTAGAGATCCTATTGAAACTAGGTCCCGGACACGTAAAACACTAGGGGACACAGACTTATATCAAATAGGGAAAAATACACTAGAAGAGAGTGAGGAAGAAATCTGTCCACTGATTGAGGTACCAAATCCTCAGGCAGGACAGGAAGGGCAGGACCCAACTCTTCTAGTATATAGACCATAGACACCGGAAGATATTCGGAAAGCTACAGAGGGAATCCCTCATCCAAAAGTTAATTACACAAAGTTTTTACAAGATTTACAAGGTATGAGACTAAGTTACCACTTGAATGGGGAAGAAGTAGAAAAGGTAGTTAGACAGATTGTGGGTCCAGACTGGCACATGATTTGTGGCACCTGGAATCCTCATAATGCAGAGCTTAAACCACTCCCACATAGTGACGCAGAATTAGACAACAGAGTGAAAGGTCTTACAGACCGAATTTCTGAAAAATGGAAACCTAGAGCAGATTGGACTTGCATTAATCAATGCATACAGCAAGAAAATGAAACTGTAGATGGGTACTATGGTAGATTATTGGAATGTTTCAATAACCATAGTGGTATGGCTATTCCTGAAAATCAGACACATGATACCTCGTATGAACAGCAACTGAAAAATGCATTTTTGAAAGGTTGCATTGCACCTATCAGTAGCTTTATTACAAAGCATATGATAGATCATCGAACAAGTAGGCTACAAGCCTTACTTGAATATGCCAGACATGCTGAAAGACACTTTAATAGTAAAAAGAAAAAAAAGACACAGGTCTTCACAGCTGAAGACGGAGCAGAGGTCTTTGTAGTACAGTCAGGTAAAAGGGTAAAAAAAATACCCAGGGAAATAGACAATCTGACAAAAGGTCAGAAGATTTTGAAGAAAGAAAAAAGAAAGGTGAGTGCTTTAAGTGCAGTAAAAAAGGACATTTAGCAAGGGATTGCAGGCTAAATAAAAAGGTGACTACAGAAAATAAAGGTGATGAGGACTGACTATATGATAGTGATGAAAATCAGAAATCATTAGGGAAGGAAAACAAACAAAGGGCAAACGTAAATGTAGTGGAAGGAACAGAGGAAGTGCAAGCAGATGTAGAGGATGAAGAAAGTAAAATTTTAGATTTGGCATTACTGAGCTTGGAGCTCTATTTGGCAGACACAAAACCGGAAGTTACACTTCTGGTGAAAGGAAGGGAAGTGAAATTCTTGTGTGACTCAGGAGCGTCACGAACTTTGATACACCCTTCAAAGTTACCAGAATATTCTGAATCACCTGACTATATATTAGTAAAAGCAGCAAATGGACAGCTATATAGGGAGCCACTCTCCCATGATATAGCAATAACTGACCCTGTTTCAGGCATGACTCAGAAAAGTAAAATTGTAGTTTCTGCAAAATGTCCAGTAAACTTACTGGGAAGAGACCTTATGCAGATATTTGGCATAGCGGTAGTTCCCACTATGCAGGGTATGGAAGCACAAAGACAAATGGATACTTTTGTGGTGCGACCGGAGGGTGAAACCTTTTACTGGTACAGCCAGGACCTAGTTACTACTGGTCCAGGGGCAGTAACCGGAGAACTGATAAATGTAGCCATCAGTAAGGCCCCCTCCCTTGACACTGACCAACAGCATTTGTTACATTGTACTCTATACTACTGTAGCATGCCAGGACCTGATAAAAAATATGAGCAAGAGTTGTTCAAAAATCCTGCTAACAGATTAGTATTATGAACCTTGTATTGGGATACTGAGGGAAACAGTGTGGTAAGCTGTTCACTACCTCAGGAATTCATGACACTGTACAAATCTAATAGACTACCACATGTCAGCTTGACAAAGAATAAGGATGTGAGATGGGCAGACTTAGGAGAAAAAGTAACAAGATGGGAAAAACAAACTGATTTAGAATTATCAGAACAGGGAATACAAAAACAGAAATTGAATTGGCTAACACAGACACATCCAGCTGTACACTTACAAACTAGTGAAGACAGCTGATTAGCATTCTTATTAGAAAAAGAAGAAAAAGCCTTATGTGATATACCAGATATTCTTTGGTCAACAGGTAAATCAGATGTAGGACTTATTCAAACAGCAGGACCAGTAACTATTACACCAAAATCAGCATTTAGACCACAAAAAAGACAATACCCCTTGAGGAAAAATGCAGAGCAAGGAATCAAGCCTATAATAGCAGCATTACTCAAGGAAGGAGTACTGGTAGAATCTCTTGATTCACCATGTAACACCCCTCTATTTCCTGTTAAAAAGCAAATGGGGAATGGCGGATGGTACAGGATTTACAAGCTGTAAACAATGCAATAATACCCAGAGCACCTACGGTGCCAGACCCACACACCTTGTTGAATGATTTAAAACCACAACAAAAATATTTTACTGTGGTAGATATAAGCAATGCTTTCTTTTCAATACCTATACATCCTGATAGCCAGTATTGGTTTGCATTTACATTTCAGGGTAAAAGATATACCTATACTCGGCTACCGCAGGGATATTGTGAAAGTCCAACGATATTTGCACAAGAAATGGCAAGCAACCTGGCAGGGTTTATCCCACAAGGAGGTAGTCAGATTCTACTTTATGTAGATGACATCTTGCTAGCAGCCCCTACCCAGCATCAATGCAGGGAGGATACGATAGCATTACTGAAATTTTTAGCAGCACAAGGACACAAAGTAAACAAAAGTAAGTTACAACTTTGGAGAAAACAGGTTAGATACCTAGGATATGTAATATCCAATGAAGGTAGAATATTAGACGAAGACAGAAAAACAGCGATTTTACAGGCACCCAAACCAGCAACCAAGAAGGAAATGATGTCCTTCTTGGGAACGACTAATTTTGTCGAGCTGGATATCAAACTATGCTTTAGAATCTGCTCCACTGGCTGATTTAATATATAAAACACCAATGGCAGCACAAGATGTATTACAATGGACACCTGAAGCAGAAACAGCTTTCTGCAGACTAAAACAATTGATAGCTTCATCACTAGTTTTAGGACTTCCAAATTACCACAAAAGATTTTTTCAGACCGTAGATTGTAAGCAGGAATACATGACGTCAGTTCTGACGCAACAGCATGGGGATAAGCAATGCCCCATAGCTTACTATTCATCACAGTTAGATCCAGTGGCACGATCATTGCCTCACTGTGTGCAAGCAGTAGTCGCAGCTGCAACGGCAGTACAGGCTTCGGCCTCAGTGGTGTTGTTCCACCCTCTCACATTGAGAGTGCCTCATGCAGTCGCGATAATTTTACTGCAAGAGAAAATAGCATATCTATCTCCTGCTAGACATCTTTCATGTATGACCATACTGCTGAGCCAACCTCATATGGTAATTGGACGTTGTACAACATTAAATCCATCAACTTTACTTCCAACTCCTGTGGATGGCACACCACACAGTTGCCTGCAGGAAATTGAGCAAATAACTTTGCCCAGACAAGACCTTACTGATATGCCCTTGGATGATGCCGAGGTGACATTATATGTGGAAGGTTCATGCAGAAAGGGTCCTACAGGGAAAAATCTAGTAGGGTATGCAGTAGTCACAGATACGGAGATTTTAGAAGCCCAACCCTTACAGCATAACCTGTCTGCTCAAGCAGCAGAACTGATAGCCTTAACACGGGCTTGTACTCTAGCGAAAGATAAATGTGTGAACATATATACTGACAGTCAGTATGCTTTCTCTACAGTGCATGTTTTCGCACAGCAATGGAAAAATAGGGGAATGATAACATCTACTGGCAAACCGATTAATCATGCAAGTTATTTTGAACTTGTTAGATTCCATTCAGTTACCTACTAAAGTAGCTATTTGTAAATGTTTAGCTCATACAAAACAACAGGATGCAATTTCAAAAGGAAATGCAAAAGCTGATGCAGCTGCAAAGCAAGCAGCCTCAGACTCAGAAACTTTACTTTTAACCGAGGAATTACAACCCTCTGAGATTTTAGATTTAGAAATGTTAAAACGATGCAGACATTAACTACAAAAGCTGAGAAACAAGAATGGGAGAAACGAGGTGCAATCCTCGAAAATGGACTGTTTATCTCCAAAGAGAAAAAAACAATATTGCCGTCTAATTTATTTAGATATGCAGCTTTGTTGAGCCATGGGCAGTGCCATGTCTCAACAGGGGGGATGGTACAGTTAGTAAATCGAATATTCCAAACATACGGATTCACAAACTTTACACAAAAATTTTGTGCAGCATGCCATGTCTGTAATAAACATCATCCACAAGGAGCATTCAAACCCAAGCAAGGGAGTTTTCCTATACCACCATATCCGTTCCATACTATCTGTATGGATTTCATAGAACTGAACAAATGTGAAGGGAAAAATACTGTTTAGTAATTATAGACATGTTTTCCAAATGGGTAGAAGCTTTTCCAACTAAAAATCCGGATGCAGCAACAGTGGCAAAGGCCCTAATAAAAGAAATAATTCCTAGATTTGGCATACCGGAAAGAATCTATAGTGACAATGGGACACATTTTGTGAATCAGACGATTCACCAACTTGGGAGATTCTTTGGGATCTCCTTGAAGAATCATTGTGCTTACCACCCACAGTCTGCAGGACTGGTGGAAAGATACAATGGAATTTTAAAAAGTAAGTTGAAAAAATTGATAGATGATATGCAGAAGAATTGGATTTGCTGTTTGCCTTTAGCACTGCTGAGCATGAGAACAGTTCCAAATGTAAAGGGTTTGACCCCCTTTGAAGTGATATTTGAAAGGGCATATTATGTGCCACAGTGGAAAGCTCTCATGCCTGCGGAGGTAGAGGTTGACAGCTCATTAGCTAATTACATGAGGAAACTGTTATCAAATCAAACTGTTTTGCAGTTGAACTCTTTTTCAGATAAAAGACAGACCAGACCATTGGAAGCAGTGCTGACCCCAGGGTCCTGGGTTTGGTTAAAGGTCACAAAGAGGAAGAATTGGGCGAGTCCAAAGTGGAAAGGACCGTACCAGGTACTGTTGGTGACGCCTACTGCAGTCAAAGTTGCTGAGAGGTCGTCCTGGGTCCACCTGACGCACTGTAAACCGGTAAAGAATTTTCAACTTGATAAACATTTTGTGACTGACACACAACAAAGGCAGGATGGCCAAGAGCGAAATGAGTAAAAATACAGATCAACCCCGAAGATATTGTTTAATCATCTTACTAACTATGCATTTATTGACTATGATTGTGATGACTTTCCTTTTGTTGTGGTTCTTCCTACATATAACCACACAAGTGAAAGTGGAGAAACGTGATGAACTGTCTATAGACTGGCATCCAAACTTTAACACATACCTAGCTATGAAGCGTGTATATGTAGAGACTATGAACATTTCAAATTGCTGGGTTTGTACTGCCATACCAACAGCATATGGAGGACTGTTGATGTCCGCTGTCCCCTTGGGGATAAATGAGACTTGGGAAAATTTACTTTTTGATACAGGTTCTGTAAGATCACAGGACAAAATTGCATTGTATTTGCCTATTACACAGAGGGGAATTGTATGTTTTTATAAGAATGACACACTCCAAGTGGGTTGGAGTAACTGTAACATAACTATATCTTATAAATGCTATATTAAAACTAAAGATAAAAGCACTATTTATAATGCAAATTATGATTCATATTTGAGCTTAATGAAAACAACATTAAGTGAAGTGCAGAGAAATCCTGTCTTGCATAAACAATTGTCTGTTATAGACAAGAAAATGTTTCATTCAGAACTAACCCGTATCAGTACCAAAGTAGAAAACTGTTATTTTATTTGTGGGAAAAAAGCATACAAATGGCTACCTGAGAATTGGTCTGGCAGTTGTTTTTTGGGTTATCTGGTTCCAGCTATAAGGCATACTGCAGAATTACCTCTAGGTAAGATACGAAATGTAAGAGATGTAGCCCAAAAACCTGAAGATCCTATCGGAAAACTTGTAAATCCAATGGGAAAAATCGAAGCTGGTTGGAAAAACCATCATTCTGTGAAAGATAAAGAAAAATTGACTCATATGGACTTGAGTGACAGTGTTATATCCTGGGCTGGAATATTTCCAGCATATGGAGCAGTCAAATCGATCTGGGAGTTGAGAAAACTGTCGAAGCTTCTGGAAGTAATGAGTAACGCAACTTTTTCTGCTCTCGAACTAGTGACTGACGAACTGAATGCAATGAGAACTGTTGTGCTACAAAATCGAATGGCTCTTGACTTCACCCTAGCGGCGAGAGGTGGTACTTGTGCGCTTATCAAAGAAGAATGCTGTGCGTATATACCAGACAATCGACACGAGATTAATGATCACCTAGAGGTAATACAGCAGGTATCGGCCATGACTGAACCAGGCCCAAACCCACTGATGAACTTTTTCCAGAGTCTGTTTGGTGGGTGGGGTTCTATCCTAATAAATATTTTAATTGCTATTTGTGTTGGTCTGCTCCTATTAGGAGCATGTGTCTGTTGTGGGATCCCCTGTATGAAAAGATTAGTCAAAGATTTTGTTGATATATCTGTAACTGAAACTTTGTACCAAGACATTGAATTGGAACTATTGATTCCAGACGAAACTTGTTCCGAAATATAAACTAAATGACTTGCCTAGTTAAAAGTCCTTAAAGGAAAAGGCTAGGAGACGATATAACATTGTTTATGTTTCTGAATAGAATAAAAAGTATTAAAAGGGAGGAAAATGTTAGAAAAATATGTATTTGAACATGTATAAAGTGCTAGTTTAAAAGCAAATAGTATATAATGCATTTTATTCTATTTACAATATGGCAATAAGAATGATTTTACATGTAATTGCTTGAAGCTTTGGAGCTGCAGTGTATTTGAACTCTGACCCTGGCAGTAGCCAGCTCAGCAAGCTTATGTTTTTCACTAATGATTATCTGCTGGGTCAGGAAAATTAAATGTATAAAGCATTGAATATTCTTATTCCTTCCTCTGAGATAATTGACCTTGTGAATGTATCAGAGATAAGACACAGCTGCTAAAGTAAAGTTGCAAGAAGATTGAACTGACTATTGTATTCGAGCAAGCCTAAGACCTTGGAAGAGTAACATTTACAGAAAGACATTGTAACGAACCAGGTGCTTTGCAAGGCTGTATTATTCCCATGGGAAAACTTTTAAAATGTATAACATCAGCTTTTTCTTATGAATAGAATATTGTAGACCATAGTGATGTAGGTGCCCTGTGACTAACCACGTCAGTAAGGTGGGCACAGCTTGAATGTAAGACTATATAAAATTGTGTATTTCCTGCATCATGTCAGACAAAACTCTGTACTTGTATGGTTTTTTGCCTCCTGGTGTACACTAGTAAACTTTTGCATCTGAGCCTCCTGTGTTGTTATCATTTGTTTTTATTTAACATTAACGAAATTATTATTTCCAAAAATATTGCACATAATACCCTATCTTAACTCATGCTCACATCATTTTTAAAAAGTTGAATATGGGATGTTAAGGGAGAGATAAAACAACTTTGTGTTGAAATATCTAATACAGAACCAAAAACAAAACTTTCATGGTTATTGAAAAATACAGCCAGATTCAATTTACGTGAAAACAAACTTCAAATCACAAATATCAACAATTTTTACCCTTTTCGCTGACACAAAAGTAATACCTTTTGAGAAAAAATCAGCATGATCATCACTGATAGTTTTCGAATAAAAATTGTAAACTTTGAAGTCCATAGTAGAATTACATATCACCTGAACAAGCCGCATCTCAGATGTCATCTTCTCACATATGTCCGCTATCTGTGGTAATAGTTCCTTCCCTTCTTGGGATGAGCTCCCTCGCTCACATAGGAATCTTTGTTCTCCTTGTTGTTCTGCCAATGTCTGTTGTGGCCAGCATAATGTTGGTCCTTCTGTTGGCGTATCCTTTCTGACCTACTTAATTGTGGTTGCCCTAAAGGGCCTGATAGATTCACTGAACTGTTGATAGACACCACATCCTGTTCTCTCCTCCCATCCATAGAGGCATCACTCACATTACCGAAAACATCGCCATTGTCTGCTGGTTTAAGATAAACCTTGCCAGTGGCATACTCCTGCGCATCTCTTCTAACCTTATCAAGCTTCCGCAGGAATATAACATTGCACGCTGACTCAACAGAGAGTATGACATTACTGAAATTAGCAGAATAATTGTCAAACATTAAATCGGACATAATCGATCGATGGAAACAGTCTAATTTGTCTGATATAATATCCATAGATTTGATGTTATGCTTAATCATGACCCACATGAGTTCAAACCTAGCTTGGTCAAAAACCAAATGAAGATCTTTGGCTGCCCTGTTTGGGAAATGCCATAAACGTAAACCCCAGGGCACAGCTTTAAATTCCAAATTATGTGTCAAATAGCCGTTCTCCAGCTGCACTTTCTTAAACTGAAATAACTTGTCAAACTCACATATTTGTTCAGACACAGTTCCATATTGGGGAGGAGCATGTGTAGAAGACACATTGTTATTGAAATTAAACTGATTAGACCTCCAATCATGCCGTGTACTATGTACATCACTGGAAATATTGGTGACAGAAGAACTAGATAAAACAGTACCCCTCGTAGGTTGAGAAAGGGGTATTCCAAGAGAATCCTGTATAGACCGTTGTGAGTGGAAATCAAGTTGAGTAGTTAATGATTGATTATCGTTGTGCAACTCAGTCCCAATGGAAAAATCAGGTTGTGCCATATCAACATAGGAAATCTGCCCTTGTGTGCCCCAAGAACCAGCCAGAATGTTGTTCTCAGGTGAAGACATAAACCAAATTCCAAAAAACAAAAATAGACAAACTAGGAAACCAGGAACCACAATCTCAACCAGTAGAGACAATGAAAAACAGTTTGTTGTTAATCACTTTCCTCTCTGGTTGCAGAAACTTCTTCAGAACAATGATATGAAACAAATGCAAGCTTAAATACATAATGTTAATTACATAATTGATTGATACCAATAATCTAATAAAAGCATCTTAAAGAAAAAAACATACAAGGAAAATACCCCTAACTGTAATAAAACTATGTAACATAATAAGACAACTGAAAAAACACTAAAAAGACCTACCAAAACATAAATACTTGGTGTCAAATGTAAAAAAATAAAAATGTAAAAATGTATATATACATCAACCACCGATCATAAAAAAAAAAAAAAAAAAAAAATATATATATATATATATATATATATATATATATATACATACATACATACACACACACACACACACACACACACACACACACACACACATATTGACTTTAATGTTTTTGTAAAGACAAAGTGAATGTCTACTTATAAGGCATCATAGAACTTGAGTCCCTCCTTTAACATCCCATATTCAACTTTTTGAAAAATTATGTGAGCATGAGTTAAGAAAGGGTATTATGTGCAATATTTCTGGAAATAATAATTTCATTAATTTGAGTGAACTTGAAAATAGAATGTTCCTTGATTTGATAGATAATGATATTCAGATTAGGATCCCCAACAAAGGGGGTGGTGTTGTCACTATGATTAAACAGGATTATCTCTGCAATATAGGTTCAAAGGTTCATACTAGGCTATCTGCCCTAGGGCATTTATAAGCCTAGCCAGAGTGTGTTTGGCTTTCGCCACCTATTTTAAATGAATTTTGCTATGCCTTTTTTCGAGGTTAGTATACTGTGCCTCTGTCTAACAGTGACACAGAAGTGATACCCGGGGTAAACCTACTATCTCCCATCCACTCATCAAGATTCCTCTTGAAGAGAGTCAATGAGGGACTCTGCCTAACCTGGACTGGGATTTTATTCCAGAGTGAAGAAAGCCTCTGGGTTATGAATCTGTCCCTCCAGCATGTCCTATTTATTTCAGTGCTGAGGTTCAAGTCTCTCGAGCAGGTAGCTCGATGGGATTTGGATTTTCTGAGGTGCAGCATGTCCATTAATTCCGGGTTGGACATGGCTTTATACGTCAGGCACAGATCGCCTCTGAGCAGGCGGTATGCCACTGAGTAGAGCTGGAGTTTCTTTAACCGGGCAGCATATGGCATCTGTTTGAGCCCTTTGATCCTCTTGGTGAGGTACTTTTGGGGTCTTTCCAGTTGCTGCAGGTGTCTGGCAAGGTACATCCCAAAAGGGGCATTGTACTCAATTATGGGCCTGATGAGGGATGAGTAAAGAGGCACAATGACCTCCCCTGATCTAGATGTGGATCCCTTCATGATTAGGTGGGCTATATAAAATGTTTTTCTAACCACTTTGGCCACGTGGTTGTCAAATGAGAGATTGCTATCAACTTGGGTCCCCAGGTCCCTAAATACTTCTTCTGTACTTAATGGATTACCACCTATATGGTAATTTGTGGGCACTTTGTTTTTGCCAAAGGGGATGACTATACACTTTTTGGCATTTAGCTTGAGGCCTTGGCTCTGGCACCAGTTGTCTGTTTCTATGAGGCCCTTTTGTAGGATGCTTGTGTCGGCTGGAGAATCTATTATGGCGCCCAGTTTGCAGTCATCTGCAAACTTGGTCAGCCACAGTCCTTCCGTGTTAGCCTGTACCTCCGAGAAATATATACCGAACAAGAGAGGTCCCAGGACTGAGCCTTGTGGGATGCCACTTGTAACTGGTTTGGAGTCTGACATGGCTCCAGCAATTCTAACCATGTGGGTTCTGTCCTTGAGCCAGTTTGCAACCCATCTAGTGACATAGGGGTTTATATTTAAGCTGGTAAGCTTATCTATAATGCCCGAGTGGGGTATTGTAACAAAGGCTTTTGCAAGGTCCAGGTAGGCTGTGTGGGCAACCTTCCCCTTGTCAATGGCCTTGGTGACTGTTTCAAAGAAATCAACCAGATTTAAGAGGCAGGATCTGCCCTTAACAAAGCCGAACTGGGTAGGATCCAGTGTCTGTAGGTCCCCAATATCTTTATTTATGAGATCCATGATGATCCTTTCCATAGCTTTGCAGACCAAGCTAGTCAAGCTTATGGGGCTGATAGTTTCCAGGATCTGTTGAGGCACCACCTTTGTGGAGAGGGACCACTGTTGCTGTACACCACTCTTTGGGTACATATCCTGTACTAAGGCTGAGATTGAACAGTAGTTTTATGTTTGGGTGTAGTTCTTCTTGGAGTTCATGTAGGATGCAGCCCGGGACACTGTCTGGTCCCATTGATGCTGTGTTTTTTGCTTTGGAGAGGGCGGCTCTTACCTGAGCATCTGAGATGTCAGGGGGGAAGCACTCTGCTGGGATAGACATTTGCCCTTTTGGTGGGGAAAGGGGGGAGAAGTTTGCGCTGAACCTGTCAGCTAGGATGTTGGCAATGTCTGAGGGTTCGGTGTATTTTTTGTCATTTTGGACTAATTCTGAGCATATCTGGGAATTCCCACCCAGGTTCCTAACATAACTAAAGAAAGCCTTGTGATTATCCTTA
The DNA here is from genome assembly GCF_019279795.1 of Protopterus annectens. Classification (NCBI taxonomy): domain Eukaryota; kingdom Metazoa; phylum Chordata; order Ceratodontiformes; family Protopteridae; genus Protopterus; species Protopterus annectens. The sequence continues at coordinate 1,959,623,863 of NC_056731.1, forward strand.
GTGTCCTGTGCAATTTTTCTCTCGAAGCTGGCCTTAGACGATTTTATGAGTGCCCGTAGTTTTTTGCTAATACTGATCAGAGATGCCTTCCCTTTTTGGGATTTTGCTCTATCATGTAGTAGATTCCTCCTTCTATTGTATAGTTTGTTTATGGCTGGGGTCCAACAGATAGGACGCCTAACTTTGGAGGATTGGATCTTGGTTTTATTTGGGATTGCATGATCCATGCATTCCTGAAGGTGTTCATAGAATGCATTTATAAAGGATTCTGCGGTCTGGGCCGTATTTTCCACAGGCCCGGGGGCTTTGAAGGATTCCACCTCAGTTTTGAGGAGTGTGAAATTTGCTTTAGAGAAGTTTTTCACTGTGGTTTTCTGGGCAGGGGCTGGGGTCGGGATGTGAATATCTAGTGAGATTAGTTTATGGTCTCATCTTACCAGTGAGGGATACACTTCTGGTCTGGAGCATAGAGTCCCCATGTTGGTGATGATCAGGTCCAGTATGTTTTCCCCTCTTGTGGGAGTGGCAACAAGTTGTTCCATAGCATTTCAGTTTATAAATTCTAGGAACCTGTGGGCTAGGGTGTTGGAGCTAGAGTAATGCCAGAGTAATCCCAGTCTATGTTAGGGTAGTTGAAGTCGCCCAATATAATGGTGTTTGGAGAGACCTTCATATTTTCCAGTGTTCTCAGGAAGGCCGAGTGGGGTTCCTGGGTTTGGGAGGGTGGTCTGTAGCAGGCTATAAACTGGAAGGCAGTTTTACCCACTGTTAGTTGCACATGGATCATCTCTGATGCTTCGTGCTGTGCCACCAACCTGGAGGTGTGGGTATCTTTGACGAATATTGATACTCCCCCTCCTTTTGTGGTTCGGTCCAAGTTTTTGGGCCGAAAAACATGGTATGAGGTATAACCTGGTAGTGCTGGGGTGCTCTCGGGAGCCTTGAACCAGGTTTTTGTTACTACACAGATATCGATGTTCTCCATGCTAAGGAGAGTTTCGAGTGCGTGCATCTTGAGGTTTAGACTTCTGGTGTTGAGTAGCATTACTCTTAGTTTCTTATCCCTTGCGATACCTATGGAGGTGAGTTTGTCTTTTGAGCCTTGCCTAAAAAAGGCACTATAGGGGTGGCAAGAGCCTTTGCCAATATCCGAAAGCCCAGGGGTGACAGGTGCAAGCCATCCCTAGCGAAGCATTGTGGCTTGTCGAGCATGTCATCCCAGGCAGACAGGCATTGGATCCCCATTGAATGACACCAATACTTAAGCCAATTGTTGAAATTGATCATCTTGTCTTTATATTGTGGCATCATTCTTGGTGAGGGTAAGATGCTACTCAAGGTCAGGGTCATACCAGCCTGGGCTACATGCCCAGAGAGCTCCTCTATGTTTCTTTTCATGTAGTCCAGGGAGGTACGTCTCAGGTCATTCACACCAGCATGGACAATGACTGAGTCATATTCGTACTTGTCTTGGAGTGACCTGAGTGCTTGTGTTATGTGGCGGATCCTAGTGCCCGACAGGCAACTCACCATGACCTTCTCCTTTTTCAGCCTGGTGAGTGGGGCGTCACTGTGCCTGACGATAGAGTCACCTATTACAAGTGTATCAGGTGTGTTGTTTAACCTTAAGGGCTGTGACTGTTCGGCACACTGGCTTTGTGAGCTATGTGTTGCACGTGTTTTGTTTTGGGGTAGCGGTTGCTTGAGTGTCTGCTTTGGAGGTCTCTGCTGCTTAGGCAGATTTTTATTTAGAGCCTCCGAGTATGTTTTTGTGTGTTTATGTGTTTGGTTTGCTGTCGTGGTAGGTTTATGTGAGACTGGAATTGTAGTGAGTGTGGTTTCCTTCTCCTCCTGACTGGTTACGCCATTACTGAGCTGAGAGAGCTTAGCCTCCAGTTTGGCTATATGGTTGCATCTCTCACATGTGTTGGAATTTGTTGGGAGGAGGAGAGTGTTGTCTGTGTACATGAGGCAGTTGTAGCATTGCCTCAAGATCCCCAGATTCACCAGCTGGACCAGAGAGGAGATTGACAACTGACCTTTGGACATGCTAGAATAGTATTGGGAATTCCTTTATAATTGAAAAAAAGGGCCAATGGGGAACAAAGTACTCAAGGGGAGTTTGTGAGGGTGTAGTGCTTTTAATTTTTTAGTGCTGACTTATATAATTGCTTTAGTGAGCAAGTGCCAGGCTTTAGAGTGGGAATAGGGTGTTTATTATGAGAACTAGATCAGTTCTAAGGGAAAAAGTGAAGAGTAGACTTTGTGGAGCAGAGAATGGTTTAAACCCAATTAAGCGGCGCTGCCCGATGCTGCGCTATGCGCAAAATCGCGCAAAGCCGCACTAAAGCGGGTTTTATACAGGGGGACTTGAAAGAGCTAGAAATTGGCCCAAAACGGCCAATAGACTACCAGATTCTTGTGCTGGGAACACTCCTCCAGGGATAGATAGGCTGCTCCAAGCTCCCCACTGCCACTGGTGAACAAAGAAGCCTCCCTTTATCCAAGAAAGGAAATGGGCAACACAGGAACTTTCCAAAAGTCCAGAATACAGCAAAGCCTGTATTTGGACTACTCTAGGTCAGGAAAGACGGGAATCAAGGATATATATATATTTTTTTTGCAACAAACATCAGGAAAATGCAATAAATATGTAACACAGGCTAGTGCACTTGAGTGTGTAGCCTCAACAGGTAAAAGCAACAAACAGGACATACTTTAAAAGTGCAGGTGCAAAAACAACTTTAAACAGTTTAAAACAGTTCAAGAAGCAGAAATACTTGCAGTTTAGCTAGATCAGACAGTCGCCCAGGTAGTAGCAGGAAAACAAACACTTTTATCAGGTTAGCAGTCGCTCTTTAAGCCTCGCTGCTGCTAGCACCACTCTGCAGGACCACAAGGAGCTTGGCTGAGTAGTAACAGCGCAAAAAACGCACCAAAGTGGGTTTTATACAGGGTAACTTGAAAGAGCTAAAAATTGGCCCAAAACGGCCAATAGACTACCAGATTCTTGTGCTGGGAACACTCCTCCAGGGATAGATAGGCTGCTCCAAGCTCCCCACTGCCACTGGTGAACAAAGAAGCCTCCCTTTATCCAAGGAAGGAAATGGGCAACACAGGAACTTTCCAAAAGTCCAGAATACAGCAAAGCCTGTATTTGGACTACTCTAGGTCAGGAAAGATGGGAAACAAGGATAATTTTTTTTTTGCAACAAACAGACTACCAGATTCTTGTGCTGGGAACACTCCTCCAGGGATAGATAGGCTGCTCCAAGCTCCCCACTGCCACTGGTGAACAAAGAAGCCTTCCTTTATCCAAGAAAGGAAATGGGCAACACAGGAACTTCCAGATTCTTGTGCTGGGAACACTCCTCCAGGGATAGATAGGCTGCTCCAAGCTCCCCACTGCCACTGGTGAACAAAGAAGCCTCCCTTTATCCAAGAAAGGAAATGGGCAACACAGGAACTTTCCAAAAGTCCAGAATATAGCAAAGCCTGTATTTGGACTACTCTAGGTCAGGAAAGATGGGAAACAAGGATAATATTTTTTTCTTTTTTGCAACAAACAGCAGAAAAATGCAATAAATATGTAACACAGGCTAGCGCACTTGAGTGTGTAGCCTCAACAGGTAAATGCAACAAACAGGACAAACTTTAAATTACAAGCGCAAAATCGCGTTAAAGCTGGCTTTAAAGCAGGGGGTTAGAAAGAGATAGGAAATGGCCCAAAACGGCCAATAAGCTACAGGTCACTGAGCTGGAACCACTCCTCAAGGGACAGATAGGCTGCTCAGAGCTCCCCACTCTCACTGGTGAACAAAGAATCTTCCTCCTATCCAAATAAGGATATGGGCAACACAGGAACTATGACACAGCCCAGAGATCAGCAATACCTGAAGACTGGACTATTCTAGTTCAGTAAAGGCGGGAAACAAGGATTTTTTTTTTTTTTTTTACAAAGTAGCAGAAATTAGGTACAGAAACTAGGTACAGAAACACAGTAAATGCTTTAATCCGGCTAGCGCACTTGAGTGTGTAGCCTACCAGTTAAACTTAGCAAAAACAAACTTTAAAAGTGCAAAAAAACTCAGAAATACAGGCAGGAATGCAATAAAACAACTTTGCAGAGATTATTTAGTTAAAGAATCAGAGAAGTCTATATATACAGAAAAGCAGCTAAAACACACAAACACTTCAGATGCAGTGCAACGTACAGCACTTGAGTTGTAGCAATATTAAGGCAATGAGCTAATGACACTAGACTGGGAGGAGTGCCACAGATCAGATTTACAGTAGGGGCATGTCACAGATCAGATTTACAGTAGGGGCGTGTCACAGATCAGATTTACAGTAGGGGCGGCAACTGCAAAGCCATCAAGTATAAGAGCAAGACACCAACTGGGAGGGATGGTGGGGACAATAGCCTACAGACAGTAGCACTAGAGAAAGCACAAACAGATAAAGATTTGTAAAGATACAGAATGCTTTTAACTGCAGACAAATCAGTTACTTGTGCAGATTAGTTAATAGCAATAAAATACACTCGAAGACTAAAAAGCAGACAATAAAAGTGCTATATATTAATTGTTAAAAACAATAATCTGTATAAATAATTGAAAAAAAACAGGATACTTATATATATCTCAGCTAACAGCTGCAGTCAACAACTTATCCACTCTGCTCAGTGTGTATAGACAGAAACCCTATCAAAGTTAGGGCTTAAATACCAGAAGAACAACTTTTTTTTTACAAGAACACAAAAGAACCAGCCCCCACTCAGCAGACTATTAACACAATCTAGCAAAGTTAAAGAGGCTTCAGCTAGAAACAATAGCCTACAGACAGTGGCACTAGAGAAAGCACAAACAGATAAAGATTTGTAAAGATACAGAATGCTTTTAACTGCAGACAAATCAGTAATATAAATTCAATGTTAATGGATGATGTATATCAGGAAGTATCATGAAATGAGGTTAACGTCACTTTTCATAAAATTGATTTGGTACTGCAGGACATGTTGTTACAAGGGGAGATCAATAAAAAAGATCACGCTTTCATGTACAATGACAAACATGTCCTTGTCAGTATCTTTGGTATACCCAAGATACACAAGGACATTAACTGCCCCCCTTTTCATCCTATTGTTAGTGGGACCAGGTCTAAAACTTATTATATTTCTAAGTGGATAGATCATTGTATCAAGGGTGGGATTGAGAAAATTGTATATATTTGCAGGGATTCATGGCGTTTTTTTGGAGATTAATGAGGTGATGTTTAATGGCAATGCTGTTTTTGTTACTATAGACATCCACAATTTGTTTTCCATTATACCTCGCGACATCGGCTTGGATTGGTTCGAGCAACAGTTGTTTCATACTGTGTATTCTAATGTTAAGGTCAATGCCATAGTTGCTCTCATGGAAATAGTGCTTCAAAATAATTTTATTTTTTTCCAAGGTCAGATTTTCAAACAGTGTACTGGTGTTGCCCTGGGGGCAGCTTGCTCTCCCTCTTTTGCCAATTATGTCATGGCTTATTGGGAGCACAACTTTGTTTTCAATAGTGCTCATGGAGCCTTAACAATAGATATTTGGATGACATATTTATTTTGTGGGTTGATTCTTTGGACAAATTAATAGAACTTTTAGATTATATTAACAATTCAGTGAGTGTTTTATAATTCTCCCATCAATGTGATGTCAATTCCATATCTTAGCTAGACATTACCATTAGTAAGGATTTTTTACTTAACTTGTTTTTCCTTTAATGTATTTTGTAAGCCCACCTTCTCCAATTCTTATTTACATTTTTCCAGTTGGCACCCTGAATTTCAGGAAAAAGGCAGTTGTGGGTCAACTTGTCAGATTGGCCAGAATGGTTGCCGACGTGGATATTTTTCACACTGAGTGTGATAAAGTGGTTAATATGTTTTGTAATAATGGTTACCCTAATGAATTTCTGGGTGCTCTGCGTCAGGAGGTGGTTAGTAAGAGGTCTAGTGTTTTTTATCGTTCAATTTGGCTATTGAAAACAGGAGCAACATGGATATGGTTGTTTCATTTGTTGGATCTTTTAGGACTATTGATCAAGGAACTAATATTAATCATCATTGTATTACTACTTATACCCTGAATTCTTCTTTTATGGCCCAGTGTATTTCCAAGAACTGGAAGGTGATTTTTAGTGAGGCTGGATTATTTGATATACTGGGTGTTAGACCACATATCACTTATAGAAAGGACAGGTCTTTCAAATGTTTTTTGAGAGGGATATGGTTGTTCACAGGGACAGTGAGTCAATGATTCCTTTTGGTACACATAAATGTAGGATTTGCTCCCAATGTCATTTGATTAATGACAGTTATTCTTTCAAGATACGTAATAAAATTTATAATACTCGTGGTCATTTTTCATGTATACCAGCAATGTTGTTTATCTGGCCCAGTGTGTTTTGTATCCTATCCTAGTTTTTATGTTGGTAAAACTAGTAGGCATTTCAGGAGAAGAATATATATTAGCATTGCAGTGATGTTAAAGATAAGAGAACTACTGATGCCTTGTATAAGAGAAGAATATATATTAGCATTGCAGTGATGTTAAAGATAAGAGAACTACTGATGCCTTGTATAAGCATATTGAAGCACATTCTGGGCATCATTTAAATTTTTTGATTTTAGAACAGGTTAAATTTGACCTTCAGGGACATATTACTAATGCCCAGCTAGATAAATATGAATTAAAATGACAGTAATCCTGGATGCTACCAGCAGTCCAGGATTAAATTATTTTTGTTCTATTGTTTCATTACTGGGACTTAAGTTCTATGATGCCTTATAAGTAGACATTCACTTTATCTGTACATAAACATTAAAGTCAATGTGTGTGTGTGTGTGTGTGTGTGTGTGTGTGTGTGTGTGTGTGTGTGTGTGTGTGTGTGTGTGTGTATAATATATATATATATATATATATATATATATATATTATTTTTTTTATGATTCTTGGTGGTTGATGTATATATACATTTTTATTTTTTTATATTTTTACATTTGACACCAAGTATTTATGTCTTGATAGTTTTTTTAGTGATTTTTCAGTTGTCTTATTATGTTATATAGTGTTATTATAGTTAGGGGCATTTTCCTTGTATGTTTTTTCTTTTAAGATGTTTTTATTGGATTATTGGTATCAATCAGTTATGGAATTAACATTATGTATTTAAGCTTGTATTTGTTTCATATCATTGTTCTGAAGAAGTTTCTACAACCAGAGATGAAACCTCTTAACAATAAACTGCTTTTCATTGTCTGTCCTGGTTGGAATTGTGGTTCCTAGTTTGTCTATTTTCATTTTTTGGAATTTGGTTTATGAAAAGAAATGTCTATCCAGCCAGGTGCTGGTGTGGTGCTTACTGTGTGGTAAAATCCGAGAGGAAATTAAAATATAATATTCATATTTGGTAATATGTTTAAAAGTATTATTGTTTGGGATTTAAGTAGACACATTCAGGCAAAAGGCCAAAATCCCATTTAAAATTTTTAAGTATATGTGCTTATTATAAAAAAAGGGATGGGACAATATGCACCAGAAACTATTGAGGTGCTGAACATTACATTGTATTAATTCAAACCCTTAGATGACTATGATTAAAACTGTCATTGATACTAAGCCTGCTTAAATACACAAGAAAATAGGTACCTTATACAGATGCAAAAACTACCTATCCACAAACTCCAGAATAACCATATCTTCTGTCAACTTTACTATACACCTCACTCATCTTTACAAACCTCTCCAAATCAGACCTAACCAAGCTACATGCCTGCTATTATAAGATAGCTAGATTTGCCACTAGTTGTCCTCCTAGAACCCATCATTGTAAGGCCCTAAGACAATTATCTTGGTTAGAACTACCCCACCAACTCATCCTCAAACAACTCCCTACCACTCACCAAATGTTCTATAAACCCAAAAAAACTCCAGCTCTACAAGGCCTCCTCAACCCCCATATAAGTACTTGTCCACTAAGATCCACTAATAAAACTCTAATTGAAGTAACCAGGAGTAAAAATAGCTCATGTGACTCTCTATACTCCTACTACATTGCTAAACTGTGGAATGCCTTACCACTTGAAATTAGAACTATAATTAGCTTAAAAAACTTCAGGCATCACATTAAAGCCCACCTCACCAATTCCTGGACTTGTACATGTACTGGACATGGGTAGCCCAAACCATGGAACTAACTGATTTTAAAATTTTAATCGCATATGTAATGAACATTGAATTTAAGTCATATGACTACCTTATGTTGTTTTTTTCTTTCTCACTGTTAATATCTATCAGATTTTAAGTCTTCAGTTTGCTGTGCTACCTGTATATATGACTAAGTATCATAATTGCACTCTCATTGTATACAATGTCACTACATGCTACTACTGTAAGAACTGTCTTCTAGAAGCATTGTTATATACGATTATTGGTCTTGTCTCCCACTTGACCAATTTACTCTGTTTTAGTCTTTTTACCATTATGAATGCCTGTTACTATTTTTTCTTTATTGTCTTATACAATTTTCTTTGTACTTACATAATAGTCTACTAACAATGGAGTTTTTCTCCATGGACCTCCACTGAAAAAGGGTTTTATGCCCAGTCGGACTCTCCCAGTAAACGAATTGTAAAATAAATAAATAAAAAATAAGTTTTTGTACTTCTGTAAACATAAAAAAGCATTCAGGAAGGAGTTGCTTCTGATTTTATGAAAGCCCAAGTTTGTCTTAACAAACTGTTGATACGCTGCAGCTCTAGCTTGTACACATCTTCCAAGATAAAAAAAATGTTTCTAAAAACTAAGGAAAGAATATAAGTTTGAATTTTGTGTATTGTGATATACTATTGTTTGTGCAAATAATTCAAATGTGTTGACTGAGAACATTTTTTCCTGCCATGGCTGTTCGTACCCACTCACAGAGGTTTCTTAATTAGATAATCCAGGGTATTAACACACTGTTCTATACAGATTACCTCAAGGCCCTGTTTCCATGCTCAGTCTCATACGGATTACTGACAGGCAATCTATGCTTGGCATATAAGACATCCTCAGATCCAGCTCCGATGGTCCTTTTGCACATCTGCACAATGAATAGCACCAGAAACACTAGATCCAAGTATTTAAATTTTGCTTGTGACATAAACAGAACTTTTTGGTGAGTCGGCTATGTGTCTCAAAGGATATCCCCCAGCAAAAAAAAGAAAAAGCTTTCAAAAGTGGTTCCTGTAGAATCTCAGCCTTCCCCCTCTTTTCTGTGGTCTGGGTCAGATGTCTCCTTTGAGGCACCTTCACAGTCCGTGAACCGTCCATCCTCATATATTTTTTCTGCCCCATCATAATATTTGTGTTTTTCTGGCAAATCACTGAGGATTGACCTCACAAAACAATAACAGACATTTGAGTTTCAGACTTCATATGTTTCAGAAAATACATGATAATATAAAATAAATTATTCTATCAACTAAGCTTATAAGATTAAATGAAATCTGTCCCTGATTTTGGGCCTTTGCCCCCTCCCCCCATTATTTTGGGCTTTATCCTGAATTCTTGCTCAAAGAGATTGAGAGGTAAGAGTACAGCTTAGCAGATCAGCCCAGCTGCAAATGAAAAAGATGCAGTCCATGCATTCTTTTTTCTTAGTTATATGTGTGAAGAACATTGAGTATCAGTGGAATGGTTTGTATTACTCTCCTAAGATAGGTAACCTCATTAAACTATAATGCCTAGATTGTCATATGAAAACTGGGGTCTATATTAGAATACGGAACGTTTAAAATTTTGAGTATTCTAATAATGACCCGTTTTCAGCAAACACTGAAAATATCGAAGAAACAGAAAACCAAATTTTTTCCCTAGGGAAAGAATTTGGTCGTCCTTTTCTGTTGCTTTGCTATTTTTATCGCTGTGGTGGAAAGTTACGGGTCGGGTTCAGGTAAGTGTGCGATTGTGTGGACATGAGGGTTAGGGCGGGTTAGATGAGTTAGGGTTAGGGTGTGGGTCAGGTAAGTGTGCAATTGTGTGGACGTGAGGGTTAGTGCAGGGTACGTGAGTTAGGGTTAGGGCACAGGTGAGGTGACTGTGCGATAGTGATGGACCTTAGGGTTAGGGTTTGGGTTAAAGCAAGTGGATAGTTAGTGGTGTATGTATAGTTTAGTGTAGGGTTAGGTGTAAGAGTTTAGGTGTATGTGTGTGGATTGCTGTTTGTTTGGTGTGCTTGTGTTGTGTGCATGTGTTTTGGAACAGCAAATTTTTTCCCTAGGAAAAAATTTGCTGTTTTGTATGTTCGATGTTTTAAATTTTCAATTCATAGGGTTCGATATTAGAACACTCGAAATTTTGAATGTTCAGTGTTCTAATATAGACCTGAAAACTGTCACTGCACAGGTCAGTTCTAATGTTTAAGGAATGCATATCTAACTAGTATATGCACAATTAATTACACTTGCACTATATAACAGGTACTCATACCTAAACAGTAACGCCTCATCAGGGAGACACTCTGGCAGTGTGCACACATAAGTACATAGATATATACTGGGGTAACAAACAACAGGACCTTTATAAGCCTAACTGTGCAGCCCAACTCAGTTGTGTCACTATGTATCATGGATATTTATTTGGAGGGGTTATGTTAGTTAGGAAGTTTCTAAAGGTTATTAGGGAGTATGTTAGTTTGGGAATAGTTACAGCCTGCCTCTGTCTATCAGAGACATGGGGCCAGACTCAAGGTGAATTTCTGATTTTCCATCCAATTCTCAAGAGTATCCTTAAATAGGGTTAGGGATGGACTCTGCATGCAGTGGCTGAGGAATCTGTTCCAGAGCATGGGATCCTCTGAGACACACATCTGTCTTGCCCACATGTCCTATTTATGTCACAAGCAAAATTTAAATCCTTGGATCTAGTGGTTCTGATTCTGTTCATTTTGTGGAGGTGCAGAAGATCTATCAGAGTTGGATATGAGGATGCCTTGTATGTCAGTCATAGATCACCTGTCAGTGACCTGTAGAAGACCAAGTATAGAGATAGGACCTTAAGGCATTCTGTATAGGACAATGCGTGTTTATACCCAGGATGCTCCTGATAAGGAACCGTTGTCGGTATTCCAACTGTTGTACATATCTGGTCAAGTAAATGCTGAGGGGGATAATACACTCGATGATGGGTCTGATAAAGGCCAAATAAATTGGCACTGTGTCTTCCTTGGACCTGTATGCCATGTCCCTACTTATAAGTTGGGTGACATAACATGGTTTTCTTACTACTTTGGCCACATGTTCCTCAAAGACCAGATTACTGTCTACGTATGTTCTCAGATCTCTGACTACCAGGTCAACTCTTATGGGTATCATATCAGTGGAGTAATAAGCCTGGTGGATATTTTCACAAAAGGCACTATAATGCATTTTTTGACACTGAGTTTTAATCTGTGACTTTGGCACCAGTCATTTATCTTGTCTTAGCCTCTCTTATAAGATATTTGTGTCATGAGGAGAATCTGTGATAGCTCCCAATTTGCACTCATTTGCGAACTTGGTCTGCCAAAGGCCCTTGACATTAGCCTTTACCTATAAGAAGTAGATAAATAAGAGTGGTCCGAGCACAGAGCCCTGAGGTACCCATTTTCATAATAAAGACAGTATCACCAATCCTGACTTTCTGGGTCCTGTTTGTGAGCAAGCTGGCAATCCAGTGAGTTATGTAGAGGCTTATGCACAATTTGGTAAGTCTTCCTATTATACCTGAGTGAGGTATTGTATTGAACGCCTTAGCCATATGCACCATTTTTCTCTCATCCATTGCCTTGGTGACCTTCTCAAAGAAGTCCATCAGGTTTAGTAGGCATGACCTTCCCTTGACAAAGCCAGACTGTGTTGGGTCCTGTGTCTGAAGGTTGCCTATGTCTTTGATGGCCATTTCATTCCCTGGCTTTGCATATTAGGCTAGTCAGACTAATAGGTCTGTAGTTTCTGGACATAACCTATCAGTGACTCAAGTGGTCCTGATAGGTTTTATGTCATGCCAGCCATGCATGCTTCTCGGTTCCCTATTGCGATGTCGCAGACGCAGTTTGTCGAATGAGTCTTCATCGAACTGAAAAGCGCAAAAAGGCAAAATAGCGAAGCGGCTTTTCAGCGACTTCTTTCCCTGGGAAAGAATTAGCTTGGCTGCTTCTGCTACTTTGCCATTTTTGGCACTGTAGTGCGATGTCGGATTTGGTATATTTAAGCAGGAGGGGAGTGGGGGCACAGCCTCCCATGTCAGAGGTGTGGGGGGGGGTGAAGCCCCCCACATTTTGTAATGTTTTACAGTTTTTTTTGTTTTTTTTTAAATTTCAGAACAGCGATTTGTTTCCCTAGGGAAAAAAATCACTGTTCTGAGGTTTTGACATTGTAAGCTTTTGCTTACATGGGATCGCTTATGTGTCGTTCACTGTTGTGAGTGTGCAATGTCATAATATAAACCCTGCTTCTCTAATGCTCTTGCTATCATAATGTAGTCCATTGCTATCTGTCCTGTTGCCCCTGTACTTCCTTTTAGTATGCAGCCCTTTTGTTGGTATGCAGCTGCTAACCATTGACTAATATGCTTCATTATATCTGCAGCATTTCACAGTCTGGTTGTGAATATTCGTGCTGCTCAGCTGTACAGCACTTGTGAATCCCAGCCTAGTGTGATGGTAAACACCTCTGCTGTCCAGTTATTTCTGCAGCATTTCACAGTCTAGTTGTGAATATTAGTGCTGCTCAGCTGTACAGCACTTGTGAATTCCAGCCTAGTGTGATGGTAAACACCTCTGCTGTCCAGTTATTTCTGCAGCATTTCACAGAGTCCAGTTGTGAATATTAGTGCTGCTCAGCTGTACAGCACTTGTGAATCCCAGCCTAGTGTGACGGTAAACACCTCTGCTGTCCAGTTATTGTTGCTGCACTACTTCACTGTGGTGCAACAAGTGCTTGTAAACATAGTTCTGTGTCTGCTATACTTGCAAGTTTATGCAGTGGTGCCACAGGAACTTCAAGTTCAATTTTAAATGTATTATAGTGCTTTTAAGCACATTACACCAAACTATCATTCATAAATGTAAAATGATAAATTACATCCAGATAATAAGTGTAAAAATATGGAATTATTTTTTACATACAATGTGTACTAGGCTAACAAACAATGTTACAAAAAACTGCAACAATGGTAAAAAAACTTAAATACTGTAGCCAATAGTATAACACACACTAACTGATGACAGCAGTAAAAGTGTTAAAATATTATTTATATTTATTTATTTATTACAGTTTGGTGACCCGGGAGGTCCACTGGACTCAAGAGTCCATTTTCAGTGGAGGCCCGGGGAGAAAAGCTCCAGATAACAAGTTACAAATAATGTTTACATTGTTAAGCTGTGAAGGTTCGCATAACAAGTTACATAACATATAGAATTTTTTTCACATTCCTAAGTTACTTATCAGATAACAAGTTAAAAAATAATGTTTACATTGTTAAGCTGTGAAGGTTCGCATAACAAGTACATAACATATAGAAATTTTTACATTCCTAAGTTACTTATCACGGTGAAATAACAAAAGAACGATTCTTTTACATTGCATACAGTATATAGTTGTGAAAAAAAATTTATAGCAGGAAGGGTGGTAGCTAGAGAAGGAATTCAATACTAAGTAGTTAAGAAGATTACAAGTAGTTATGAAGGAGAGGAAGGAGACATAAGAGTGAGAGGCTGGGAGGAGATTGGTTATAACTTATAGTAAGAACATGAGAGAGGTTTGAAGGGAAAGGAGGTTATCCAGGAGAGAAGGAAGGGGGGAGGTTGGGAGGTATGGTGTGAGGAGTGCAGTTACATTTTCTGTGAAGAAGCAGGTAGGAGTGTAATAGTCTTTTGAAGGTGTTTAGGTTGTCACAAGCTCTCAGAGTGGAGGGCAGGGCATTCCATTTTTTAGCTAGGGTGAAGGAGAGTAGAAGCTGACCAGCAGGATGATTTGGTTTGTAGATGGAGATGAGGTTTTGGTGAGTGGATCTAATGGGTCTTGGAGGGCTGTAAGGTTGGAGGATATTAGATAAGGCAGGGCAGCTGGTGGGTTGATATAGTAATTTGTGGGCTGAGACTAATTGGAGGAAGTCTAGTTGATTAGGGAGTTCTAGCCAGTTTATAGTTAGTAGGGAGGAGCAGTGGTGGGAGGAGGCTTTTGCCTTAGTGCAAATCTGGAGATTTTGTTGTAGCATATTTCTAGTCTGGAGGTAAGGGTGGAAGATAGATTAGTAAGTAGAGGAGCACCATAAAGAAGGGATGGGAGAAGGTAAGTTGTGGCTAGGGTCAGTCTAGTAGAGGGAGAGAGGAAGTGATTATTCCTGTAGAGTAGGCCGAGTTTTATGTGGGTTTTCTTGATGTTGAGCTGGATATGGGTATTGAATTTTAGGTTTTCGTCAATGGTGACTCCCAAGAGGTTGGTGGAGGGAACAATATCAATGACAGAGTTGTTGAGGCTGGTAATTTGGAATGAGTTTTTGTCAATGTGGGTGGATTTTGAGGGGGAAATTAGGAGGATTTTAGTTTTGTTGGCGTTTAGTGAGAGGTTGTTTTGGTGCATCCATTTTTCAGTGGTTGAAAAGGCAGATTGAGTTAGAGTCTTGAGTTCAGTTTTGCTGGAGGCATAGCAGATGAGAGTGGAGTCATCTGCATATTGGACAATTTTGGTGAAGGGAATGGCTTTGTGGAAATCATTAATTAAGATGTTGAATAGCAGAGGGCCAAGAATGGAACCTTGGGGAACTCCTGTGGGTGTTGGAAGGAATGTGGAAGAGGATTTGCCCCATTTCACAGCTTGGGACCTGTTAGCAAGATAACTGGAGAACCAGGAAAGCATTTTAGGCGAGATGTTAAGGTTAGATAGATGGTTAAGTAGATGGGTGTGTGAGATGGTATCAAAGGCTTTAGAAAGGTCTAATAGAACAGATGAAACTAAGTTACCAGAATCTCGGGCCGAATTGATAGAGTGTAAAAAGGAGAGAAGAGCTGTGTTAGTATTGTGTCCTGGGCAGAAGCCATGTTGGGTAGGAGAGAGCAGTTGATGTTTAGTTAGGAATGGCAAGAGCTGTATGTGAATGCATTTTTCGAGAATTTTGGAGATGGGAGAGAGGATGGCTATAGGGCGGAAGATGGAGAAGTTACAGTTTTTGCCACCTTTGTGGAGAGGGAGAATAAAAGCAGAATGCCATAGTTTTGGCACATATGACTCAAGAAGTGATCTATTGATCAGGATGCTGATAGGAAGAGCAACACTGTCAGAGGCAATTTTTAAGAAGGAGGAGGAAATGTTGTCAGGAGCATTGGTGCAAGGTTTAAGTTTGTAGAGAAATTTCTTTATGAGGTTGGTGGATACTGGTTTAAGTTCGAAAATATGGGGAGTGGGAGGAGGTGGGGTGGGAGCTTGGGAGGAGGTTTGTGGGGGGATGTTATTTGGGAATGTTTTGGTTAACTCAGCAATGGAGGAGGTGAAGAAGGTATTGAATAGTTCAGCAATTTCCAGGTCAGATTTGCTGGTGTCGGGACAAGGGTTTTTTGTGGTACCAGGCTTGAGGAGGGTGTTTATAGAGTTCCAAAATTGTTTGGGGTTTTTTGTATGTTTTATTTGTAGGTGGTTGTAGTAGGATTTTTTATCTTTAATGACTTGTTTTTTGGCTAGGTTTCGGAGCTGTTTGTATTTTAGTAGCAGTTCTGGCTGTTTGTGGTGGAGATAGATTTTCCGAGATTTGTCTCTTTGTTGCATAATTTTCTTGATAGATTTTGTAAGCCAGGGTGCTGTTTTGGCTTTAACCATTTTGGTTTGTGTTGGAGCTAGGGAGTTTAGGATAGAAAGGAATGCAGAGTTGAAGAAGTCTACGGCTTCGTCAAGAGGCAGTGTTTTTAGAGGGTTCCAGTTGATGAGCTTAAGGGAGGCAGAGAAGGTGGAGGGATTAAAGTTAGTTAGGTTACGGGTATGTAGGAGGTGGTGAGAGGTTGGGGAAGTGGTGGTGGCTCTGAGGTTGAATGCCGGGAGGTGGTCTCCTAATGGGTCAGGAGTGACACCAGATGTAGTGATTCTATTTGGGTGGGACACTAGTATCCAGTCTAAGATTGAGCCGGGCGGTTGGTTTTGTTGGGTCTGGTGATGATGTGAATAAGATGAGTAAAGTTAAATAGGTTAATTGATAAGGTGGGATTAGGGTCTATGATTTTTTGCCAGTCTATATTTACGTCTCCCAATATGTAAGTTTCTTGTTTTATATTTGTGCAGGTCCAAGAGAGGAAGTCTTCTAAGGTATTGGTGTTATTGCCAGGGGGGATATAGAGGGAGATGATGCAGATAATTTTATGGCTGTTTAATTTTAATTAAAAAAGTAATTGCTGCCATTAGAATAATAGATGCAAATATAAATACCATTTAACAAAAATTAGACCAATTGCAATTGCAACAATACTGCAATGTCCAATATTTTAAACCAATGGTTATTGGTGACATGACTAAGTTTAACGATTCCCACAATAATTACCCAGTAGAATTTAGTGGGAAGTCTCCAGTCACAATTTGTGAGTCTTAATCTGTGCATTAAAATAAACTAGCTGTCATAGAATATGCTCAGCAAAGATCAGAGAATTAATATCATATTGTATCCAGTCCAAAGCATAATCTCACATTTTCAAAGTCTCATGGTTCAACAAACTAGGTGCAAAAAAGCAAATCAGTAAATGAACCTCCCCATTATCCCAATCCCAGATGACAAATAGTCTGTCACATGTCTTTGATCTACTTCCACTTAAACCAGAACTAGAAATGCAGACTGTAAACAAACCAGAACTAGAAATGCAGACTGTAAACAAACCAGAGCTAGAAACAACTGTAAACAAACCAGAAGTAGAAATGCAGACTGTAAACAAACCAGAAGTAGAAATGCAGACTGTAAATAAACCAGAACTAGAAATGCAGACTGTAAATAAACCAGAACTAGAAATGCAGACTGTAAACAAACCAGAACTAGAAATGCAGACTGTAAATAAACCAGAACTAGAAACGATGACTGTAAACAAACCAAATCACTGTTCCATGTGTTCAGCATTTTGCTGTTTTGGTTTTTAAGGGTCGATTATACAGCGTTCACTATTTTAAGCATTCGCTGTTATAATATAGACCCAACCCCTCATTGCCAGGATGCCAGGAAGAATAGAAACAACCTTCACAGCTGCTTGTATGATGGCCCTTTTGGATGTCTCTTGTCTCTGTACTGTACTTAGGATCTTTCCTAGTACAAGGGAATGAACAGAGTCCCATTGAAGAAGGCTTGGTGGTCAGCAGGTATGGGGTAAAAGAACCTTAAAAAATGTTTGCAAAGTGATCCTACAGTACATTCTAACAGAAATTTTTTTCTTTAAATTTCTGTAATTTTTTAGTAACACTTTTTTGAGTAAATTTTGTCCAGCTTCTACCTGGTCATTTCTTTACACATGGCCTCAAGGTCCTTTCTTTAGGATTACGTTTATTAAAGGAATAGAGTCTTAGGAAGGCCACTCAAGAGGAGTGAGCTGGGAAACTCTGTCCTGTTTGTTGCTTCCACACATACTCCTACAGTATTAGATACAAAAATTAGGGTTATTCACCTAGTTTTGAATTTGCGAGTACAGCTCCAGCTTCAGGAAGTATCCAACCATATATCCCCCCGTACTTTCTGCTTCATTTTCATTTTTGCTTGTTTTAGAACTGGAGAATGAAGTCAGAATACTGCATTATGGAGATTAGTGACAGGGCAAGCAGCCCAGGAATGCAAATGTGGTGAGCAGTCTTGTCCTTGATGTTCCAGCAGTTGGAGGTCTTACTCGGATACCTAATATTATGGTGATTACCCATAAAATTTTTCATGCAGTTCAGTAGCATTAGACAAGCATGTAGATATGTTCTTTCAAGACAATATGTATATCTTATAAGCCACTTTAATCCAAAGTCATCTATTATATTTAAACATCTTAGATTTCACAAATTAAATCAAAAGATAGATTAAACCAATTTCTAAATTGTAGCAAAGTTCCATTGGTTAGCAGGAGATTGTTAATTTCAGGAACGTCTAACTGAATCTGTGAAAACAGGCTGGATTAGCGATGTGTATGCATTCATGCTGTTATAGCCAAGCACTTACTTATCTACCTATCTATACACACAGACACACTCCCACCTCCTCGGCTATGCTATATTTACCTGTACCATAACAACTCCCATAGAAGTCTGGGAAAATGCTTCCAAAGACAGTATTTACTTTTTCCCCTAGAGAAAATAGCATTTGGTGAAACTACAGTACAGCTTCAGTAAAATTTGTAACTGTACCCAAAATTTCAGGTTCCTTATTAATACATTAAAATCTACCATCATGATCTTCATAATTCCTCAAATTATTCACAGGAACACCAGTATTGTTGTTGCATTTACAAAAGAGAAGCAGCCTTCCAGTTGTGACTGAAGAAAAGTACCTTGACCTCACTCCTGACCTCTCACAACCTTTCTCTAAAAACACAAATATTATTATAATCAAAGCATACTCACAGTTAGAATTTTGCTATAAAATATCCCTCATTCTTACAGTAGCTTCCCACCAAACTAGCAGGGGACAAAAATTGAATATTGTCATCTATTAGTAACTTTACATTCTAGAAGAAATGCACAAAAATACAAACAGCAATTTAAAAAAATCTGCAGACTTGCATGCTGTCAGAGAACCCATCATTGCTTCTTCTTATCCAAGTATAGCAGTTAATGAAAGAGCAACCCTGCTGCTATCCTCCCAGATCTTTAAAAATCATCACCATTGAGGGACACGAATGAGGATACCCTTTCCCCTCTTAGGTTTGCATTTAAGATGGCTATGGGTGAAGGGGAATTTGTTAAAGCTTGCACCTGCCATTTAGAACCAGCTCCCAACATAAATCAAGCAAGAAGATAATTTACACATTCAAAGGCAGGTTGAAAGAGTCCCTTCCTACAGAATACACCCATGTCGGCTATGAAAAAAGGGTTAAACTCACAAAGAAAATAACTTTAAGCACGTTGCTACAATACTGATGCCCTAAAAAATATTCTTGCTGTCATTACTTTTACCTTCCTCAGTATGCATTTTATTGCTCTTGCTGCTTTGATATCAAAATCTGTAGTTTAGATATTGTACGATTTTAACAAGTGTGATGTTCCCAAATTGCACTAGCAACTGTAAAGCATAAAGCTTTTATTACTGCGCATTATAAACTCTCTATTGAATGAATACGTTACTGCCAAATTCTGTACATTCATACATTCAAAATATTGTTTATAAATCTGTAATTGTCTTTCTCTATTTGCATTGTAAATATTTGTCAGAACATTTGTATATACTTCTTCCATCCCCATATCCTTAATTTTTATTAGTCCTTCTCAATGCTTTTTCCACAACCATTTTCTTATTTCTGCAAATACACCTTTATCCCTTTTGATTTTTTTTATACAATAGTCCTTTACACCTTTTTCACCTTCCTTTTTCATATATACTATAAAATATTGCTTCATTTCCTTAAAACCTTCCCAACTATATACATTTTTAAATGTTCTCTTTCAAAAAGACTTATTCATTTGACATGTTAAAAAAATTATATTTTGCAGTTTCATGTACCTTTCAGTCATGACACATTCTTTCTTCTGTTTTTTTTTTTTTTTCATTTTATATTCCCATTGCTGGTGCCATATTTAACAAAAATCTCCACAAAAAAGTCCCTGGCTTCATAGAAATCTTAAACAATTTCCTTCTTTGTTTTATTGAATTTCTAACATCATCTGATAAATCACTCCAAGGATATACAAAAAAAAATCTAGAATCATTTTTCACTCTACTCCTTCCTTTCCTACATTCACCACTTTTTAATTTCCATACATTTACCTTATTTACATATTCCTTTCATATCCTAATATCTTTTTTTAATTCATTCTATTCCTATTTATTTGCTTCCATGTCTCTTCATACCTCTCAATTTTCCCTCTATTTTATTCTTCCTGTTCTCATGCTATTAATAACCCAAAATATATTACCCAAAATATATTTTAAGACCTTGAACAGTTTCTTATCATATTTGTGTATGCCTAAATTTCAAATACTTACACATCTTTCTCCTTTTCTTATATCATACATCACCATCCTACCTGGTATTAGTACTGCAACATCTAATATTTAAATTTTTTCATCTGTTATCAAAAGCCCTATACCTGAACATTCTTTGTTTCCTGCAAACAATATAATCATTTTTCCTCACAAGGCCTCATTTCTGTCCCTTTCTCTTGTTTAACACGCCTTATATCTAATAAATATATAATTTCTGCTTTTACCTTCTTACACCATTCAATTACCATTAGCCCCCTGACATAATTTCTGAAACTGTTCACATTAACTTTTGGTATCTTTATATCATCCATTTCCTTTCTTATTCATAGGTTCATAGGTGAGTACTAGGCTAATGGCCCTAGAGCCAGCACAAGCCTAACCCTAGAATATTTCCCAGTCATCCTGTTGCCAGACGTTAGTTTCCTGTGCCCCTATCGAGCACGAATGTGTGTTTCTTTGTTCCTTTTTTCCATCTTTTATTTTTCCTTCTTCACATCCTTCCTCCTATTGATTTTCATTGTTTTGTTTTTGATCCTCTCTGTATCAAAATCTCCTTCTGTACTTCCTTAACTCCTAATCGTTTATACCTGTTCTCTTCTTGAATGACATCTTTTTTTCCCAATATTTAACTCAATTTTTTCTGAATCTATTATATGTTCTTCTTTTTCTTCCATAAAACTCTCTGTCTCATCTTCTTTGCTATTTTCAGTATTTTCTTTAGCTATTTCTTTGTCCTATAACATAGGATGATCCAACCAAAAATGCCCTTGGAAATGATATTTACCACACATTGGTTCACAGTTTTAGCTGTCTCCTCTCTCTCTGCATTGCCCGCATCTTCATTTTTCACAATCCTATACTCTTTTATTTCCATCTCTTTCCTTTAACATTTATTATATTTTGAATATGCTCCATCCTCCCATTATATTTAATGTTAATAGAACTTCCCACCTCCTAATGCACATATACATTTTTTATATCATGTGGTTCATTGCAAACAGATAAGAAAAATAATTAATTTCAACAATGCCAGTGTCACTAGTTCTGAATTCTGTATTCATTTTCTTTCTGAGTTGCTATCCAAAAGATCATTCCATTCTTCCTATCTCAGACATGAATTTTTCTAATAAACCAAATGTTTCAAACATTAGTTCACAGAAATCCTCAGTGAACAAATGTAGTAATGCTGTTATGTGTTTTATAACAGTAAATCCTAACATTTTAAACAAAAGTCAGTCTTTGTTTTCATTCCCATTGTAGCTGCCTTAATTCTAAGATGTTCACTTACAATCTGTTGTGGTAGCACTTCTTTCTGTTACCACAGCTTGTCTTTCCTTTCTTACAGCATTAACATAAGATGTGTTCATACCCTGTTGCTGATGTGGGCGTTTAAAACTAGTTACTCCACTAGCTACGCACAGACCAGTGCTTTCTGCTCCTTTATTTCTGAAATGTACTGCTTTTCCTGTTGAAACTGTTATTTCTTCTGCTTCTATAACCAAATAAGCTACTTCTGCTCCATTTTCTGGTTCCCATTGCTCCATTAAATTCATTAAATTCTGTGTTGGTAATCCAACTCCTCCTAAATGTGTCATAGTAATTTCCTTAGCTCCAATAATTTAAGTCAACTCTCAGTCTGCTTCTTACAAAACACATACTGCTTCATCTTTCATGACAAACTCCATCTTGGATTTCTCACAGCCAAGTCTGCAGCAGCCCTCTGCCACCACCCAGATCAGTACAAAAGAGCAAGATGAAACAATAGGGGGAAATTCCCTGGTGGTGTGGCTACATTTTCCTTTGTAAGTATGAATACCACCTTAAGTCTCATCTGAAAAGAGGCCATTGGCCTAGCGGGACTAATCCGGTCAACAAAGGGTAAATAAATACATAATCCCCTACTGATGGCTAAGCCCTGCAGCTAGACCTTACACTTGTAAATACATGGTATACCAAAATGGACTTCAATTAAAAGTTAAAAAGTGCAAAATTGCCACATTTGGTAGCCAGCCGTTCTACCAGCATACAGCATAGATAGATAAAAGCACACTTCAAAATGAAAATGTAGTTACAGACCTTGGTACTTGTGTTATAATTCTCTGTCCTTTGATCACGATGTAGGGACAATAGTCAAAAAATCCTTCTACTTAACTAATTGTTAAAGGAATGTCATGCAGATCTAAAGAGGTCATCGCCTCTTACACTCAGCACTGATCAGGCAAGTTATAAAATACAACATTCCCTTTGAAATGTACCTTATTTGACATATCAGACAATTGGAAGGACCCTACAGGTTCCTAACTAAGAAGATCACCGACGTAAGAGCCCTAAACTACCAGAAAAGACGGGAGGCACTATCCCTTGTTTCAGTATAATACAGAATCCTCAGAGAAGGTTTATGTCTTCCTCCTGTGCATTTAGGGCCTGTGTACTTTCACAAGCAATCAGTCACAAATACCAGAACTGATGGTTTAAGTAGAGATAGGTTTATTACTCAGCACCTCTCCCACCTCAGGAATAGACTCCGTCTCCAAATCAAGCAGTGTTATCACACAAGCTATTTTCCTTCAAATGGGATCTGGATAATTCGATGGGTATTCACAAATTCACCTCAGGCTTGACTGGCTTAGCCATCTTGGAGAGAGGAGGTACAGTATAGGGTGGGTAATGGCAAGGCATAATAAGCATAAGAAATGGAAAAAAACAGACCAACATCATCAGGAAGACTAACCCTCACTACACCCCTATTACATTTAATACACCAGTTCCAAGCTCACTGTATATCACAGTAGATGGAATATTATGAAAAACAGCAGCCTGATTTTAATATACATATAGTCCAAAGTACTTTTATGCATGTTTTATTAATAGGAATCTATAGTTAATTATTTTTAAAATGTTTGTTAATTGATGTATCTTTTTTATCGACTGGCTGTGTTTTTGAATTAGAGTATAAATCTGTACTAGTTTCTTTAGAGTTTTCTATCACACACTGAGGAAGGGTTTCATTGCCTCCAAAAGCTTTGTGAACTTTTATTGTATATTTGTGGATTAAACTTCTGCGTTTCCTGATATTATTGGTCTTTTTTTTCCATTTTGCATCTTGTCTTACTGTTGCCCCAACATTTGCCCTATTTACCATCCTTTTTGTTATAACAGAAGACCCAGATGCCTTGAATTTTCCTATTACTCCTATCAAAGATAATGACCTGAAATTAAAAGCAAAAAAGTGCAGTATTGGCACATTAGAGATCTTGGTACCTTTGTAGAACTTCCCCTATCCTTTGATCATGATGATGAAACACTGGTGAGGAAAACCTTCTGTCTTCTCAGCTATCAAAAAGGCATTTTATTTAGGTCTAAAGAGGTTATCATTCCTCTACATTCTGCCCTTATCAGGCCAGTTACAAAATACACTACCTCTTTTTGGTATATTTTGGTAAATTCTTGGCACAAAACCAGAAAGACCCCAGAGTTTCCCGATGAAACAATCACTTATTTAAAGACCATAAATTGGCAAGACAGACTTAAAACTTTATCATGATACTCTGTCTGTTATAGACTAATGCATGGTGACCTGTGTTTGGCTCTTCGTACCATGAAGGCCCCTGCCCTCCTCAACTTCATCACCTGCACAAAATGGGTGGGTCCACAAACACCCATTCAAAGCAACTAAATTTCCATTAACAGATAAATATAACCTATAGGTGGGATAGTCTCCCACTGCTTGCTCAATCTCTGGAAAAAAATACCATAGTAAACTGAGTGATACCCTAGTTAGCTTTAAGAAAAATCTTGATAATTAGATGGGTATCCATAGTTTTTTCCATGGCCGAATTTATTTTGCTCCCTGGGGAAGTAGAAGGTGCCCCATAAGGGTGGGATTTGGCTAGACCAAAGTGGCACTTAGCCCGATTCTATCTTGTACTCTGTATGATACTATGACCCACCCTAGTAAGGACTTGTGAAAGATTCTAATGGTGCATTGGATGCCTGTTGAAATTCCAAAAAACATAACTTTGATCCTCAGGACTGCAGAACTGCAAGTGAGACTGCAGAGGAAATATATGGATTCAAATTAAGCATTAAAAAGTGCAACATTGTCACATTTGGTAGACAACCCTCCCCTAGCATAGATAATACCCCAATTCTAAATGAAAATGTAGTTAGAGACTTTGGATTATATGTATATTAAAATCAGGCTGCTGTTTCTCATAATATTCCATCTTCTGTGATATACAATGAGCTTGGAATTGGTGTATTATATGTAACAGGGGTGTAGAGAGGGTGCAAGGAGCAAAACATTTGTGCATGAATTCTTTAAAGGTCTAAACAAGAGTTTCACAATTTGCTGTTTTGCTGTTTGAATCATAGTTTTTTTGGAAGTGTCAGGGGTCACAGTGTCTGGTCACATATTTCTGATGGCTCTATATCACATAATCGAAGTATCAAAACTTCGAATGTGATAACATCGAACCCAAAACCACAAAAGCTGAAAACTCCGAAGACGGAAAAAAATTGCTGTTCCAGTACAAAACGTGAAACACATGAACACTACAAACTATTTCTAATGTGGGGGGCTGTGCCCCCCACACCCCCCTACTTAAATATACCAACACCGAGATCGCACCACAGTGGAAGAAATAGCAAAGCAGCGGTAATGGCCCACCAAATTCTTTCCCTGGGAAAGAATTCAATGTTCCTTGGCTTTGATATTTTCAGTCTTCGGACTTTCAAGGTCGAGGTTTTGTTGTTCGAACTTATCAGCATTCGAACTTTTGATATACACCCATTTCTCATAGGAATTGATTTCGATATATTTCCAAATGAAATGGGTACAATAACAAAAATAATGAAATAAGAACTTATTTGGAAAAATACTAATCCTAAAAGGAAAAGCTATAGACTGCAGGAGACTTAAGGTAATGGTGAATCTATTACTTCATCCTACACTGTCTAGGAGAGGAGAAGTTTTTGCATCTCTAAATGGGAGAAGAGGTACACTTTGCAAAAGCTGACCATATGTTTACTGTCAAATGAAAGTGAACAAACCTTTCAAACAGTTCTTGATAGTTACCATACATAAAGGGGTATTTAAGTACAGCAATCAGGTGTCTGCACTGGCCTTATGGCAGGAGTCAACAGATCAAGTGCTATATAAAGATTCCTAAATGGACAGATGGTATATCACTGGCAGGCCACAATGATGAAGATTAGCTAAGTTATTTAAACTTTGTGCAAGAAGGCTAGAGCAGTATGAATTCAAAGTAAGTAGAGAGAAGTGCAAATTTATTTCAGAGAGGAAATATTGCATTGTGGGTATGATATCAACTGGAATGAACTGAGTGCAATCACAAGATGGAGTGGAAGATGTGCTAAAGGCACCAGAAAACCATTTCATAATTTTAAGTCTTACTAAGGCTGTTGAATAATTATCATTTATTTTAGCCTGATCTTTCAGTGGTGTTAAGC
This sequence comes from Protopterus annectens, assembly GCF_019279795.1. Taxonomy (NCBI): domain Eukaryota; kingdom Metazoa; phylum Chordata; order Ceratodontiformes; family Protopteridae; genus Protopterus; species Protopterus annectens. Next base: position 1,959,649,542 of record NC_056731.1, read on the forward strand.
CCATGGAATGCTTTATCACAGAATATATGTCGCCTCACAGCAAGAGGTTCTCCCGTTCGATTCTCAGCTGGAGCGCTTTCGGTGTGGAGTCTGCATGTCTTCCCCACGGTAGAGTGATGTTAAAGACATGCAGGTAGGTGCGAGCATGAATGGGCATGCCTTCGTTGAAGGTTGGGCATCAGGCTGGCAACTCAGCGTCGTAAAAATCCACTGCCAATCATGAGCGGACCAGAGTTCTGCTGTGGCGACCCCTAACCGGGAAAAGCCGAAAGTCAAATTATCTGCATGGGTTTGGATGTAATTCTGCAACTGGACCTTCGGGGCAACAAAAGGCATGAGCACTGATACAGTTTTAACTTACCTTTGTCTATGCAATTGGTGTGCAATGCTTTGCCATATGGAATTGGCATATTGTAAATGACTGCAGCTCAAAGGAAACTTTGGGCTAGTCCACTTGTAATTAACAAATGGATAAACAATTTACATGTCAAGATGGTATGGAAAGATCCATTGCTTACATATCATAGCCATTAATGAAAGATAAAGGAAAGTATACCCAAAATAACTGAGAAGCCCTAAACCTGGTTATAGGAGTAAGAATTTTCCAGCAGTACCTGCATGCATTGGCAAATGATTACTCATCACAGTCGACATTAAAAGTTAATTGAAATTGTAAATAAGAGTACAAGCTAACTTCATCACTTTACATGTTGCCATTTTAATCAGCCTTTATCCGTTCGGAAACAAAACAGTCAAAGTTTAGCCACCTGCCGTTTCTTATAGTAGATGCTCAGTGAATTGGAATGAAGTGGTCTGAAAAACTGACATACTGAGAGCAGCGTTCACATAGAAGAGAGGGAACAAATGAATTGTAAGTGAAGACAGGCCATAATTTGCATCAGAGAAGCTCAAATTTTTGTGAAACAGAATGACATAAAACATTTTACTTCAGTGTACAATAACAGAAATATTTTTATAAACATTTTAAAAGGCAGTGAAATTTATCTGTCCAGCTTAACAGCAATTGGAACATAAATGGCCACTTTCTAGTTCACATATAAGAATGTCATGCATAGATCTGTGGAACAGGCATCTGCAATGCCATTTCTGAGAGAAACTACACACCAATGACTGATATTTACAGTTACATTAGTGAAAGCAGTGGACATAGCGATGTCTTTGTTTTACAGTTCCATTAGTGAAAGAAGTGGACATACTGATGTCTGGTATTTACAGTTCCATTAGTGAAACCAGTGGACATAGTCATGCCTGTTATATTAGTGAAACCAGTGGACATAGTCATGCCTGGTATTTACAGTTCCATTAGTGAAAGCAGTTTCAAAATATTTTATTTTATTTTATTCTACATTTGTTGGCTGGGCTAGTCTAGCTGGATACATGTCCATTTTCAGTAGAGGCCCAGGGAGATAAGCTCCAAGCATTAGTAAATTACAAAAAAGATTACAATAATTAAAAATGACTAAATTCAAATACAAAGAAATTAGAAATGATTTTAAGAGAGTCAAAAATTGTTTCTGTGAATAATAGCTCACAGTCTGTGCAAGGTTTGAAATACAATAAAAAAGTAAAAAATGTGTCTAAGAATAATATCTCACAGTCTATGCAAAGGTTAGAAATACAAATTGAGTACAAGAACACTCAGAATTCTAAAGTAATGATTTGTAGGTCTGAGAAAGAGAAAGAGAGAAAAGTAGAAGAAAGAAAAAAAAACAAGGACTAGAATAAAGTTGGACTCTATTGATTAAAGCTGTAGAGGGGACAGAGGCCAGAAGGAAGGGGTATAGAAAGAAGAGCATTAAGGGGAAAAAGTAGGATTTAGTCAGGTTTAGAACAGGGACAAAGCCAATGAATTTTCAGGTGTTCTTTGAGATGTTTCTTGAAGAGTGGTGTGGATGAGAGAGACGTGAGTGTACTAGGAAGATTGTTCCAGATTTTACTCACAATGTTAGTAAAAAGTGAGTCCCAGCTTTATTGTTAGATTTAATATTGGAGATTAATATCTTATTTGCTGAGCGAAGTGTTGCAAGATTTCTATATGGGGAGATCAGGTTAGAGAGGATTGGGGTATTATTTGGGTGATGAAGAATATTATGTGAGATACGCAGTTGCTTATACAGTAGATGGTTTTGTAGTTCTAACCATCCAAGTTGTTTAAGGTTGTGACAATGGTGGGTTCTGAAAGGGGTGGCAGTGACAAATCTAGCTATGTTATTATAGCTAGTTTCAAGCTTGCTTAGATTGTGTTTTGATGGATTGATGTATATGGCAGAAGCATAGAATAGGGTAGAAGTTAGGTGAGTCTGGGCAATGGAGATTTTAGCTAGTGCTGTGAGGAAGGGTTTGATTCTATACAGGGAGCCTAGTTTTTTATTGACAGTCTGTATAGTATTGTTGATATGTTCATCGAAGCTGAGGTTATTATCTATGGTTATGCTCAGTAGATGTGTGGTAGTGTCAGGGAAAATAGGAGTTCCATTGTTAGAGATAATTGTGAATTGGAACTCTGGTGACTTTTGGGTGGGGGCAAAAAGTAACAATTTTGTTTTTTTAGGGTTAAGGAGGAGGTAGAGATGGGTGAACCAATTTTCGACAGTGTTAAAAACTGTTTGAGTAAGGGTCTGAAGAGAGATTGATGACTTAGCGGTACAGATTAAAGTAGAATCATCAGGTATTCTATGCATGTGGCTTGAGGAACAACAGTATTTAGATCATTAATAAAAATGGAAAATAGAAGAGGGCCTAGGATAGAGCCTTGAGGGACTCCAATGTTTACTGGGAGGGGTGTGGAAAGATTATTGTCCCAGAGCACTGCTTGTTGTCTATTTTTTAGATAGGATGTAAACCAGAGTATTGCTTGTGGGTTAAGAGATTGGGCTTTTAGGACATTGATTAGTAAGTCGTGGTTAACCATATCAAAGGCTTTTGATAGGTCAATGAATAGTGCAGAAGATAGAAAGTTATTATTTTGATTCTTGTTTATACAGTCAGTAAAAGATAGAAGGGCGGTAGTTGTACTATGAAAGGGCCTAAAGCCGTGCTGACAGTTGGCCAGTAAGTTATTGTGGAGCAGATGTTGAAGTAATTGATGGTGAATACATTTTTCCATTATTTTGGCTAATGGAGAGAGTAATGCAATTGGTCGGAAGTTGGAGATATTAGTGGATTTGCCTCCTTTATGTAAGGGGATTATATAGGAGACTTTCCATATGGATGGGATGTTACCTTCTTTGATTGTTCGGTTTATAAGGATGGATATGGGATAAGTTATGACTTTGGAAGCTATTTGAAGGTATTCTGCTGGCAGGTGGTCGGCAGAAGGGGTGCAAGGTTTGAGGTTTTGAAGGAGTTTGCAAATAAAGGATGTTGGCACCGGTTGTATATAGAAGGAAGGCACTGAACTGTTTGTGTTTTGTAAAGTGCTGGGGGAAATGGGAGATATTGTGTTTGCAAGAGTTTGGATAGTTTCTGTGAAGTAATTATTAACGGCATCTGCTATTTGCAAAGGGTTATTATGGGGAACTAAAGATGGGGCTGGAGTTTTGGTATGTCCTGGTTGGAGAAGTTTATTAATGCCCGACCAAAACTTTTTAGGGTTTTTTGGGTGTGATTGTTGAAGGTGGAGATAATAGTTTTTCTTGTCTAAGATAATGTCATTTTTGGTTGCATTTCTTAGCTGTTTAAAGTATAGGTGGTCAGCAGAGCTCTTAGAGGCTCTCCATCTGGCACATATTTTATTCCGTAGGAGCATTTTTTCCTTTGTTTGTTTTGTGAGCCATGGGGCTGTTTTAGTCCTAACTCGGGAAGAGCGAAGGGGGGCATGGAGATTTAAGACTTATAGGAACTTAGTATTAAAGTAAGAAACTGCTTCATCCAGTTTGAGTTGTTTCAGAGGTGACCAGTTACAGGCCTTTAGTTCGTTCTGAAAGCTCTCTGCTTTAAAGTGTTTTTTGGAACGATAGGTTATAAAAGTGTTATTAATAGGAGTATGAGCCTTTTGCTTTGTTATATAGGTAAGAACATGGTCACTAGGGTCATCTGGAAGTGTTCCTGAAGTATAGGTTTCAGGATGACTATTTATAAGTATCCAGTCAAGAGTAGCTTCTTTATTACTAGGTTTGTGGATTCTTGTGGGGGTGTTTATTATTTGAGTGAAACCATAAAGATTAATGTGGATGTTAGGATTAGGAGAGTTACAGGTAGTCCAGTCAATGTTAAAATCACCTAGTACAATAGTTTCTTGAGGTAGTAGGGTGGAAAGGCTACTAAGAATATTTTCAAGAGTGTTAGTATTATTTCCTGGAGGAATGTAGGTACAGATTATATAAATAGATTTAGATTTATTAAGTTGGAGTTTAATGGTAAGGGTTTCTGCATTGGTATTTGAGGGTAGTGACACATTAAAGCATGAAACTATAAGTTCAGATTTATACAAGATAGCTACACCTCCACCCTTCTTGGTGGTACGGTCACATCTTAGGATGTTATATCCAGGTGGGGTTATTTCTAGGTCATGAGTAGAGGGTTTCAACCAAGTTTCTATAAGGCAAAGGATATCAAATGCATGCACTTGTAAGAGAGCATGCAGTTGAGTAAGTTTGTTGTTAATGTTACAGATCTTGAGTTGAGCTATTCTAAGAGAGTTACCTAGTTTTATAGAGGTATATGCATAGGAGGCACTTCAGAGGTTGTAATGTAGGCCATTATATATTTAAAAAGACAACTAAAATGATAAATGGCACATAGTTCATACTGCTGCAGGAGCTCTGATCACTACACAATGGACTAGGCATCTGGAGAAGACATAAGGCCAAATTTGACATTATTGTCAAATCAAAAACCTAGGTCCAACATCCAGACAGTTATTTGGTGATCACCGGTGTATTCCTGGTCACATAGATGATCCAGTATGTGATCCGGTTTAGAAGGACGTTCTGCACCATGATCAGAAAAAGATGGGTGATCTGTGTCATGATCAGATAAGATGGGTGTTCTGCTCCATGATCACAGAAGAAAATGTGCTCTACACAATGGTCAGTGTAGGATGGGTGCTCTCTGCAATGATCAAAGAGAGGAATGGGTATACTACTCCATGATCAGAGAAGGTTGTTATGTACCATGACTGGGGAAGGCTGGGTGCTTTGCACCATATGATCAGAGAGGGATGGTTGTTATGTACTATGACTGGGGAAGGATGGGTGCTTTGCACCATGATCAGGGAGGGATGGTTGTTATGTACCATGACTGGGGAAGGCTGGGTGCTTTGCACCATATGATCAGAGAGGGACGGTTGTTATGTACCATGACTGGGGAGGGCTGGGTGCTTTGCACCATATGATCAGAGAGGGATGGTTGTTATGTACCATGACTGGGGAAGGCTGGGTGCTTTGCACCATATAATCAGAGAGGGATGGTTGTTATGTACCATGACTGGGGAAGGCTGGGTGCTTTGCACCATATGATCAGAGAGGGATGGTTGTTATGCACCATGACTGGGGAAGGCTGGGTGCTTTGCACCATGATCAGAGAGGGATGGTTTTTATGTACCATGACTGGGGAAGGCTGGGTGCTTTGCACCATGATCAGAGAGGGATGGTTGTTATGTACCATGACTGGGGAAGGCTGGGTGCTTTGCACCATATGATCAGAGAGGGATGGTTGTTATGTACCATGACTGGGGAAGGCTGGGTGCTTTGCACCATGATCAGAGAGGGATGGTTGTTATGTACCATGACTGGGGAAGGCTGGGTGCTTTGCATCATATGATCAGAGAGGGATGGTTGTTATGTACCGTGACTGCAGAAGGCTGGGTACTTTGCACCATATGATCAGAGAGGGATGGTTGTTATGTACCATGACTGGGGAAGGCTGGGTGCTTTGCAACATGATCAGAGAGGGATGGTTGTTATGTACATTGACTGGGGAAGGCTGGGTGCTTTGCACCATGATCAGAGAGGGATGGTTGTTCTGTACTATGATCACAGAAGAATGGGTGTTTCACTCCACTATCAAACAGAGAAAGATGGGTGCTCTGCTCCATGGACAGAGAAGGATGAGTGCTGTGTTCCGTGGTCAGAGAAGATTGGGTGTTCAGTGACATGGTCAGAAAAGGATGGTTGTTCTACATCATGATCAGGGAAGGATAGGTGCTCTACACCATGGTCAGAGAAGGGAGGGTGTTCTTCACCATTATCAGAAAAGGATGGATGTATCACACCATAATGAGAGAAGAATGACTGCATCAGTCCTTCACTCAGGGTAGCTGGAAGTTCATGACTAAACACCAAAATGATCAGTAAACTAGACCAGTCTAAAAAGGAGGGCAGAAACTCATTCATATAGTGCAAGATACACCAGGTCAAGGAACAGCCAGGAAAGAACAGAGATACAGTAACATTCTACCCTGTCATAAATTTCCAGTGTGGGAAAATCAGAGACCTATACAGAGGGTTCCACAAAAGAAAATACTTTGATTGTGGCACACAAGTTTAAGAAACTGCAACAATGTTGCCATGACCAGTACAAAAGCAATGACACTGTAGTGAAAAATGTATTATCTTCTTTTCCCGGTTAGGGGTCACCACAGACGAATCACCTGTCTGCTCATGATTGGCAGTGGACTTTTATGGTGTCGAGTTGCCAGCCTGGCACCCAACCTTCCACAGAAGGCACACACACACACATGGACTCACGCCTAGGGCTGATTTACAGTGTCCAATCCACCTACAGCATGTCTTTGGGAAACCAGAGCACCTGGAGGAAACCAATGCGACCACAGGGAAGACATGCAGACTCCGCACTCCAGCCGAGGATCGAACCGGAGGACCTCTTGCTGTGAGGTGGCAATGCTGCCCACTGCACCACCGTGGCCACCCGCAGTGAAAAATGCATTATATGAACATCAAATGCAAGTACATTGTATGTGCATATACTTGTATAGCATGCTTTTTTATTTGAACAGCAAGTAAAGCACGTTTATTATCAATACCTGCTTGCTAATTTTTGTCAGTATGACAGTCTTATTAAATACAATTATACCTTTGTTCTCTTTCTTCAGTCTATACACACACACACACACACATATATATATATATATATATATATAGAGAGAGAGAGAGAGAGAGAGAGATAGATACATGCATATTTATATATTTAGCAATTATGTATATATATATATATATATTGTCAGCAAAGAGTTAGTCATATCAGTTATAAGTATCCATGTGTATGTTTGAAATGTATGAAGTATGTGGGGGCTATGCCCTCGATCCCCCCCAAAGTGGGGGGCTGTGCCCCCCACACACCCCTAACTATATATACTAACTCCAGGATCTTGCTACAGTGGGGAAAAGGGCATAATGCTTTTAATTTCATGTGTCAGTATTATGAGTTTCGATCAAATGGGTTTTAGGTGTTTTGGTCTCGATCAAATGAACTGTCGAGCATATGAAGCAGACCCATACAGATATATATATATATATATATATATATATATGTATATTAATTGTATAGATAGATGTAGATAAATGAATGCGCACACACACAAATTTATACTTAGCTATGTATATATATATATATATATATATATATATATATATATATATATATATTATATAGATAAATGTAGATAGAATTAGATACATAGATAGATGGACACACACACACACACACACACACACACACACACACACACACACACACACACACACACACACACACTTACAATCATAAATCACCAATCACCCTTCATTATTATGATTTTGAATCTATGTCAATATTTCATAATTACAAAAAACAACTTTATAAGTTGTTTTTCTTCCTTCCCTTCCATTTCCTCTACTTGCAGTGACCCCAGCAGTTGTATATTTGGAGAAAATGGGTGTGGGGGCCAAACCCCCCAAAAGTAGAGGTACAGTGTGACAGAGACTCCTTCCCTAAACAATTTTTGAAAAACAAGACAGTTTAATAATTATGAAGACTTGCAGTTCTGAATGTCAGAATTTCAACATGTACTCTATATATTTCAGTTGAAGTATCCTAATTCTACACAATTATTATGCTGTCGATTTAACTGCCTTAGTATCATAGTGGTTTCAATGATGCCTGTATATTTATATTTGTAACATGCAAGTTATGTTTTGTGTTCTAGAGTTTTCTTTCCATCCAGATGTAATCATATGTGTTTTATTCAGCAGTTGTTATTTCATTATGTAGTGCCCCCTGATAATAGGAATTATTATTCCCCTTGTGGGTATGTGTAAGACAGATGAAGATGTGGGCCGCAGTGTACATGCGCAATAATTATAACTGCATGCAGATCTAGTTATGGCACACCTTCCTCTGTAGCCTGAGAAGAAATAAACATTGTGGAAACTTCTGTCTTAGTTTAGCATGCCTTAATTCAGGCTTGTGTAATTACAGTTTGGTTCTGACACAATAAATCAAACCTGTAGTCTTGGAAAATCAAATACGACAGAAGGGATCACAAAGAAAAGAGATGCTATTTGGTATTGCACGGAAGCTAAAAAGGAAGAGCACAGTCATGACAGCTTTCTTAATGGTACTATTGGGACCATGCCTGAAACAGACAGAGGCAGCTTTATACCTTCCATCTGGTTAAATAAGCAGTGGATAATAACAGAAACTTCATTTAAGAAAGAGATTATAACCTTTAACTTGTAATGAACTGAGGCCTATTCACATTCTATACAATTAAATAAGTACCATATAGAGCACAGAAGAGAATGGAATTAAAAGAATATATTCAGGCATATTCAAACTTGTATAAAAGAGATTTGCTATTTTCTTGACAGAGTATATGAATATAACATTTGAACACAATACAGCCAGTCAAAAAACAGCGGACTGCTTTCCTTCCCGTCTTTACAATACATTGCAGTGGGAAAAGTAATAACAACATGTGATACTGGACACCATGATGACAGGGAAGGCTTGATATTTTTTGTTTGCAATGTATTTCCGCTTTCACTGAACACATTTAGTAAATGTAGTTAACAAATAAAATTAGTGGGTGCAAGGTATTGGAAAACAAAATCCTAACCAAGCCATGGAAGGATAACATCAAATGGATGCTGTCTGCTTTGTGAAAGTTTTGTTTTTGTCCCTGAATGTGATTTGATTTTGCAAAAATGCAAATGTAATTATGTCTGCTTATTAAATGCTCTGGAGATTTTTTAAGCAGGAAACAATATAGTCCTTTAAAGACTTTTAAGACACTCCACAACATCACCAAGGTCAGACTTACACATTATAACACAATTTTATATATATATATATATATATATATATATATATATATATATATATATTACCTACAGTTCACAAAGTAGCAGTAACAATAAAAATGTTCCCAAGGGCTATAATTACTACTGACATTCACAGAGAGATATTTGGAAATGTTGCCATGCAACAGATGACCTCGGCATTAAAAATGTTACAAGTTTACTTGGACTATTTTTATTTACAGTAAAAGTAATTTCTGCCTTCCTTGTCATTCCATCAGTCAAAGATTTTATGATGACTTCAGAAGAAGAAGTTTGTAGGTAAAGAGTATGTAACTGTAAACCTAGAGTTTCACCTACCAATTCCACTTAATCAGGTCTTTGAGCTTAAGCAAATCGCATATTTTTCTGAAATGTTAAGCTCAAGTGTTTCATTTAGCACAGCTCCACATTTTAATTGCTTATTTCAGATGTTTTAAGGTATGTATCCTACCAAGGCCTCTTTATGGATCATTAGTAGAAGATACCTGTTAATCTGTGCTGCAGCACTAAAGGTGTGAATCCATACCTTGAGCATTCAGGTGACAAGACTGTTTCATGCATCCAGATCTACTGAGTTGCTGGCTTTGCCCAGACATCATGTCTGACAGCAGAAAAGTTGTGAATAGACTATAATATTGACAAAGACCATTCTTAATATGGAGAAATGTATCAAAGCACAGTGCATGATGATGATGGGTACCTGCTTCAGGGGAAGACTGATATACTGAGAATGAAGTAAGCTGGGTGATACTTTAGCAAATGTTATCTAATGAACTATATGCAAAAATACTTGTGCGACAAGCTTCTGCATAAACAACAGAAAAAACAGCATGTAACAGATAAGAAGAGATGTTCACATAATTTTGCCTCATGAAGAAATGAGAGCATGATCGGCTTTCCTGGAGAACTGTCCAACTGCAAGACAGCTTATGGCATTTACGGCTGGAATAACAGTAGGAAAACCTTTTTTCATTCATGTTTTTATCTTATTTGGATGTGTATGTGTGTGTTCGTGTGTGCATGTGTGTGTGTGTGTGTGTGTGTGTGTGTGTGTGTGTGTGTGTGTGTGTGTGTGTGTGTGTGTGTGTGTGTGTGTGTGTGTGTGTGTGTGTGTGCGCACATTTCAATGTATGTGCATGTGTGTGTGTGGTGTGTGTGCGTGCGTATATGAATGCGTGTGTGTGTGTGTGTGTGTATGTGTATGAGTGTGTGCATGTATGCCCAAGCACTTGTGTGTGTGTGTTTGTGTGTGTTTGCGTGTGCATGTATGCGTGTGTGTGTGTGCATGTATGTGTTTGTGTGCATGTGTGTGTGTTTACGTGTGCATGTGTGTGTGCATGTTCATGTGTATGAGTGTGTGCGTGATTGTGTGCGTGCATGCATGCATGTGTATGCATGTGTGTGTTTGTGTGTATCTGTGTGCATGTGAATATGCGTTTGTGTATGCATGTGCGAATTTGTGTGTGTCTGTGTGCATGTAAATGTGTGTGTGTGTGTGTGTGTGTGTGTGTGTGTGTGTGTGTGTGTGTGTGTGTGTGTGTGTGTGTGTGAGAGCATGTGTGTGTGTATCTGTGTGCACATTTCAATGTATGTGCGTGTGTGAGCACGTGTGCATGTGTCTGTGTGTGTGCATCTGTGTGCATGTGAATGTGTGTGTGTGTGCGCGCTTGTTTGTGTGCACAGTGTGTTCGTGTGCTTGTGCACATTTCAATGTATGTGCACATGTGTGCATGTGAATGTGTGTGTGTTTGTGTGTGTGTCTGTATGCATCTGCGTGTTTGTGTGCATTTGTGTGCATGTAAATGTATGCGCATGTGTGTGTGTGCGTGAGTGAGAGAGTGTGTGTCTCTGTGTGCACATTTCAATGTATGTGCATGTGTGTGTGCGTCTGTGTGCATGTGACTGTGTGTGTGTGTGTGTGTGTGTTCGTATGCGTGCGGTGTGTTGGCGTGTTTGTGCACATTTCAATGTATGTGCACATGTGTATTTGTGTGCGTCTGTGTGCATGTGAATGTGTGTGTTTGCATGTATCTGTGTGCATGTGAATGTGTGTGTGAGTGTGTGCATGTATGTGTGCTTGTGTGTGTGTGTGTGTGTGTGTGTGTGTGTGTGTGTGTGTGTGTGTGTGCAATTCAATGTATGTGTACGTGTGTGTTTGTACGCATCTGTGTGCACGTGAATCTGTGTGTGTATGCATGTGAATGTGTGTGTGTTTGTGTGTGTCTGTGTGCATGTGAATGTGTATTGTGTGTGGTGTGCGAGTGTGTGCATGTGTTATAAAATAAGATGTCCTTTGTTATCACTTTTGCAGCATTCATCCCATATGGGATCTTCTGCTAAGGATTGCCCAATGTCCAGCCAGCATACCAAAGCCTTTGCATTCTCTCACTGATGTACGCCAGATGTATGTTCCCCACATAAGTGTAGGGCATAAAGGTGATGTATGCATGCTCAATACTCAGAACTGAAGTGCCCTAGGAGAACTACAGCAACCCCAAGAGAAAGTAGGACGTACATCCAGGGGAAGAAAGAGAAGCAGAAGAGAAATAGGGCAAGAAAGTCAAAGACTCCTTGGCCAGCAGAGCATTTCCATCAGAAGAAAGAGAGAAAAGGGGCAGAATGGATGGACTGAATACTGCAACAGTGAAAAGGATATCAATTGTTATAGTAAGATGGAACACAACTTTCCTTGCCTTTCCTTATCACTGGTGCAGTATTCATCACAAAGAAAACTACCAAAAGTACTGTTAAGGATGGGAGCAGGAAGGCACAGAGGAGCCCTCCACAACCCAAGAAGCATAGCCCTGGAAAACCCTGTCCTGGTTCTGAAAATGACATCCGACTTCTGATGTTTAGTAAAAGTGTGGACAGAGGACTGAGTAGCAGCTTCAAAGATGGACCTAAAATCCAAACCTTTGAAGAAAGCTCCAGAAAAGGCCACCAGCCTCATAGAATGAGCCTGAACTGAAGTAGAAAGCTGTTTACCATGAAAGGAATAACAAAAAGAAATGGCCCTAGAAATTCAGAAAGAGGGGGCTTGCTTAAAAATGCCAAACCCAATGTCTTGGGATGAAAAGAAATAAAAATATGCTCAGATTTGCTGATAGGCTTTGCCTTATGCTAATATTATCTGAGCTGTCTGTGTAAATCCAACATGTGAAGAACCTTCTCACTAGCAGATTGCAGAGAAGGAAGAAAGGATGGAAGCTGGATAAACTGATTAACAGACAACTCATTGACCACCTTGAGCGTAAAAGAAGAGTTCGTGCAGAGACACCCTGTCCCTATGAAAAAACAAAAAGGGATGACTTGCTATCAGAGCTTGAAGTTCAGAAACTCATTTGGCTGAAGTAAGATTGACTAATAAAACAGCCTTCCAGGTGCCATGTTAAAAAGAGAAAGAAGAAGCAGGTTCAAAAAGAGCCTGAATCAATTACTAGAGAATGAAATTAAGCTACCAAGAGTGAGGAATAGGTTTCCTTGGGAGCTTACTATTAAGGATGCCTTTAAGGAATTGTTTAACCTCAAAATGAGAGGTCAAGGGAGGGTTTAAGAGCAGACAAGAATGATTGCTGACAAGTTAGCTTTAAGAAGAATATGCTAGGCCAGCATGGAGCAGTTCACACAAGTAAGAAAGGACCAAAGAGACCCCCACTGAGAAGGAATTCCTGGTGATGCTGGAGACATAAAATCTCTTCCATTTAGCCATATAGGACTTTCTAGTAGTGAGCTTCCTGGCCTCCTGCAGATCCCAAAGCACATCCTCAAAAAAGTGGTGTCTGAAACGCATTAAAACCCTGTCACTCAAGATGTCAACTGAAAAGTGGAAAAGTGAGGATGAATGAGAGACCCATTGTCTTGTGTGACAAGATCCATTCAGTGAGGTAACTTGTGATGATTGCCCCTTGCCAGGTGAAAGAGAAGGGGAAACAGTGCTGTCTTAGCCAAATGGGAGTTACCAGCAAGATTCTGGGGGTGTCTTTTTTATCTTGTGCAGGACACTAGGAAGCAGAGGAAGAGAAGTGTATGCATACAGGAACATTCCCTTCCCAGAAAAAGGCATGCTGTCCACCTTCCAAGTCTGAGGACTTGGAACTCCAGAAAAAAATGAGGAAGTTTCCTATTCATACTGAAGGCAAAAAGATTCACTTGAGGAATACCCCACCAATGTACTATGTCCAGAAATACCTGTCTGTGAAGCATCCCCTTTGTGATGTTGGGTTCTAGACCTGTTCAAGGAGTCTGCCACAAGTTCATAGGTTCATAGAATGATACTAGTCTATTGGCCCAGAGGCCATTATAAGCCTAGCCAAGAATTTTGCCCATGTTCCCTCAAAGTCAGCACCTGTTTCCCCTGTCTAGCAGGGACACACTTGGGATCCCAGGGGTATATTTTCTGTTTCTCATCCAGTCATTCAGGTTCCTCTTAAAGAGGGCTAGGTACTCTGCTTGACATGGAGAGGGAGACTATTCCACAGACAAGGGAGTCTTTGGGACAAAAATCTATCCTGCCAACAAGTTCTATTAATGTCACAGACTAGGTTAAGGCCTTGCATGCAGGTTGCGTGAGTGGAGTTTGTCTTACAGATATGCAGCAGCTCTATCAAGGCTGGGTCTGAAATGGCCTTGTATGCCAGACACAGGTCACCTTGGAGCAGTATGTATGAGACTGAGTATTGGGACAGGGCTTTTAGCCTATCTTTATAGGATATGATAGGATAGGTGTTTGAGACCCTGGATTTTCCTGGTCAAGGACCTCTGTGGTCTCTCCAACTGCTGCATGTGCTTTGCAAGGTACATGCCAAAGGGGGCATTGTGCTCGATAATGGGTCTGATAAGGGAGGAGTACAGGGATGTTATGACCTCCTTGTTCCTGGATGAAATACCTTTATTTATGAGGTGGGCCATGTAGAAAGCCTTCCATACAATGGAGGCCAAAAGTCGGGTTGCTATCAACCTGGGTGCCCAAGTCCCTCAAGACTGATTGCATGCTTAGTACATTATTATTAATGTGATAATTAGTGGGTATGACATTTTCCCCAAAGGGGATAATGATGCATTTCTTGGCATTCAATTTGAGGCCATGCTTCTGGCACCAGTCATTAGTTTGGGTAAGGCCCTCTTGGAGGATGTTCACATCACTAAGGGAATTTAAGACAGTACCCAGCTTGCAATCATCTGCATACTTGGTCAGCCACAGACCACTGATTTTGGCTTGCACCTCAGAAAAGTATATCCCAAACAGTAGAGGCCCCAAGACCAGTCCTTGGGGTACACCACTCGTTACAAGTCTACTACTAGAGGTGGCTTCCCCTACTTTGACTGAGTCAGTTCTATCAGTGAGCCAATTAGCTACCCATCTGGTAACATACGGGTTGATGCCTAGCTAAGAGAGTTTATCTATTATGCCCAAGTGGGGAATAGTGTCAAAGGCTTCAGCTAAGTCAAAGTAGGTGATGTGCATGGTCTTCCCCTCATCCATGGCTTTGGTGACTGTTTCAAAGAAGTTGACCAAGTTTAACAAGCATGATTCTCCCTTTGACAAAGCCACACTGTGGGGGGTCAAGTGTTTGGAGGTTGCCAATGTTCTTGTTTATGAGGTCCATGATAATACATTCCATGGCCTTGCAGATTAGGCTAGTTAGGCTGATGGGCCTATAATTGCTTTGGTCAGTGGATGCTCCACCTTTGTGTAGAGAGATGACAGTGGTTGTCCTCCATTCAGCTGGGATGAAGCCGGTCCTCAGGCTTTGGTAGAATAGGTTGCCTAATGGAGCCAAGAGCTCATGCCGGAGTTCATGTAGAATACAGCCAGGGATGTTATCAGGTCCCATGGAAATTGTATGTTTTGCCTTTGAGAGGGCATTAAGGACCTGTTCCCTGGTGATTAGGGGAGGGGGCAGGTGCTGGGGATGTCCTGATTTACTGATGGGGGGACAGGGAGATGAAGTTTTCACTGAACCTGTCCGCCAGCAGGTTGGCTATATCTATGGCATTTGTGTATGTGGTGTTATTGACCACCAGTTCAGAGCAGATTTGGGTGTTGCCTTTGAGATTGCAGACATATGTGAAGAAGGCCTTCTGATTGTCTTTTGTGGATGTGGCCAATTTGGACTTGAAGTTAGCCCTAGAGGATTTCACCAGTGGCCTTACTTGTTTGTTCAGACAAAGGAGAGATTGCTTCCAAATTGGCACCTGCTCCTTCTTGGCCCTGGTGTTCCAAATGGATGTAAACCACCTAAAGGGTTACCTGACAGTGGATAGCCAAATCCCAGGCCTGAAGAGGTAGTCTGCAAAGAAGATAAGACCTTGAACCTCCCCTCCCCAGCTTGTTAATGTACCACATGACTGTGGTGTTCTCTGTAAAGACCATTAAAGAGCCTGGAGAATAAAGGGAATGGAAGGCCTGAAAAGCAAGAATGAGTGCCCTCATTTCTTTTATAGTGATGTTGTCTGACCTATGAAGATGGTGCTATAGACCTTGAACCTTCAGATTGTCAGAAGAGGTACCCCACCAAAGATCAGCAGCATCTGTGAACAGCTCCTGAGTAGGGGTAGGAGTCTGAAAAAGCAGGCCTGGACTGAAGGAGATCTGCCGACTCGACCAATAAAACTCAAGTTTGAGACAAGGTAGTAACAGAACCAGAAACTGCAGAGGGTGGCAATGCTGGAGCCAAACTGTGTTTAGGTACCACTGAACAGTCTTCATATGAAGCTTTGCAGAAGGAAGCATGCAAACAATAGAAGCCAGGAACCCCAAGGATCTGAGAAATTCACTTATAGGAATGACAGAAAGGGAAATCAGAGACTGTAAGTTGGTTGTCAGAGACAGAACCTTGAGAGAAGCAAGAAAAATCAACATTGGAACAGTTTGGATTCTGCAACCCAGAAAAATGTGGCCTTGAGAAGGACTTAGAACTGACTTCTTGAGATCGATGGTGAATCCCAGTCTGTGCAGAAGGAGCATGGTGAAGTGTGGATCCTGCAGAAGTCTGGATTGAGAGAGGGCCTGTAAAAGCAGGTCATCCAGCTATGGGAATATCTGGATTCCCTGAAGCCTGCAAAAGGCTATGACAGGGGGCAAACATTTCCTGACTATCATAAAAATCACAATGAAGAAAGCCCAGTGAAATATCCAAAAATGAAGTAAATGCTCTAGCGCCTCGGCTGTTACACTATTTCCTGAATATCCTTGGGGCTGTAGAAAGACCAAAGTGCAAAGCAGAGAACTGAAAATGATAGGAAGAAACAGAGAATTGCTAAAAATTCCTTAAGAGAGGATGAATGGGAATATGAAGATAGGCATCCTTTAGGTCTATAGAGAACAGAAAGGCCTGTAGAAGTAAGAGAGGAAAGAGTGTCTGGTGGGAAAGTATCAAGAAAGAAGGAATTTTTAGAAGAGTGTTGAGAAGGTGCGGTCAAGGACAGGCCTCCATGATCCCTCTTTTCTGGGAACCACAAACATTCTGGAGTAAAACCTTCTTCCTCTTTGGGATTCTGAAATGGGTTGCATGGTGCCTTGATCCAGTAGATCCAGCAAAACCATAAAGAAATAGGGACATTGGTCTGTACAAAGTTGAGGAAGACCTGTGAAGGGGGAAGGGACTTCCATACCATAAAATAAATTTGACAGATAATGGGGAGACCACAAGAGTCTGAAGTATTCCATTGTCAGACAGGGAGAGACAGGGAAAGCCAGAGAGACAGGGGAACCTGACTGAGGGAAACAGGAGAAAATATGTCAGATGGAGCAGACTTGTCCTGAAGCACTTAGGAACCCTTTTCCCTTTTGAAGGCTGATGAGGTTGCCACAAACAAGGGTAGACTTAGAAGGATAGTTCTCTGAAATTTAGGAAGGGGAGAAACAAAAATGTGCTTAAGATCCTACATGCCTTTACCTATGTTTTGTAGAGTCTTAAACAAGTCAACAGCAAGAGACTTTGGCTGTTGAAATGACATCTAGGAGCTTGGCCTTAATATCATCAGATAAGGTCTGCAGGCAAAGCCAAGAGTACCTCCTCATACCTGAATCTAAAGCTGCATCATAAACTACATTTGAAAGATTGGCGGCCTATCTGAGAAGTAGAATTCCATAAGGAGAGGGCTGCAGTCTTACCTTCAAAGTCAGGAAGGTCTGACAAAACCCTGCCAAATTGTGACAAAAGTGCCAAAATATACCTGGCCATATGGGCCTTTCCATAGTCCAACTGCCTTTATCAGAAGAGTGAAGTTTGGAAAAGGGTGAAAGCTTGGATGGCTTGTCAGCAGAAACAGAGACTGCAGCAGGGTCTGAAAAAGAACAACTGGAAAGGCTTCAAGCACCTTATAAGAATGGTCAGGCTTCTTTAGAGCAGGAGGTTAGGAAGCAGGAGCCAAAGAGGCAGCTACAACTGTATCCAACAAAGCAACCCACTTAAGGGGAACAGCAGAAGGTTTAGGAAATACCATTTGTAACAGCTAATCATAGTTCTTTTCAATGTCAGAGACCAGGACCAGCAATTCCACTTATAATCCATAATCACGTGAACCACAGTGTCCCCAAAAGACAATTCCTGGGAGAATCAGGACTCAAGGAACCCTCTTTCTCTGACCCATAGTCTAATGGTGAGGTAATTTGTGAGGAATAGCCCAAGGATTTATCTTCTGACTCCACTTCCTCATCCGAAGAATCAGATTCCCCGGTCCTGTTGGCTGGAGTAGAAGACCAAGGAGAAGCAGAAAAAAATAACCCCTGAGAAGGCCTCTATGCCATCAGGGCATTAAACAACCCCTGGATCAATTCCTTCCATTCCCTCTTATGATCCTAAGCAATGCAAGTAATATATTTAGTTTTCTTCTTCTTCTTCAATGGGACATCAGCTTTGATCAACCTAGGGGGCTCAGAGCTGTGCCTAGACTCAATAAGGGTACCAGGAACCTCTTACCTAACAAAAATCAGGGGAACCCCTAGACCCTTAATAAAATATCAGCCATGGTTCCCCCTCAACATCCATAGAGTAAATTTGCACAGCCTCAGAGCACACATGAGAAATTGATTCTATGTTGGCCAACAGGGATATGGCAGAGGAAAGTGGTATCAGCACCAGATGGTCTTCTGGGTCTTCATCTACCTCAAGAGAGATGCAAAAACCACAGAATTAGTGTACAAACTTTATTTCCACGCTTTTGTCTACAGACTTCTTCAGAACACCTGAAGTCTGTAGACGAGAGCATGGAAATAAAATGTGTATGCTAGTTCTGTGGTTTTTGTGCCTGTTTTTATCCAGCCTTTATTGGGTCATCAGATCCAATACCTTATTTTGGGTTTGTTTTGTGTGATATTGGGTGGAGTTTTTGTTTTACCTCAAGAGAGAAATCACATGGAGGCTGTACAGCAGCAGACTCAGACTGAGACTTGTTGGCCGTCTTTTTTCAAGAGACATCTCTACCTCGGGGCAGGTTGATTTGGCCATGGTACCCTAGGTCACAAGTTTGAGATGTTGGTTCTCAAAGTAAATGGATAAAGAGGACAGATGACTGTGAAGAGTTTTGGAAACAAAAATCTGACCAATGGTATACTGAGCATGAACATGTAAAGCACTTAGGCAGAAGAAAACTCTTTTTGTGATAGTCTCTATGGGGAATCTGCCTCCTGTGCTAACATTTTCCCTTCATGGATGACTTGAACCCCAAGTATACAAAGAAAAAAAGGAACCCAATGGGGCACTTATCTCTAAATAGCTCAATAGAAACAAGGTCAGTGAAGGGGAATCAGACCAACGTACACCTGTGGCATTCAAACTGACAGCAAAGAAGTCCTAAGTATTGAAAGGGTGTATGTCACCTGCCCTACGTCTGATGTACAATGCTGGGAGGACGTAAAAGCTTTAGTAGAAGAAGGACATTGGACTATCCTTGGCAGAAGATCCCACATGTGATGAATAATACAACAGTGTAAAGAAGGGCATCTATTGTTATGGTAAGTATTTACACAACTGTACTATCTGTACTATTTTTTTACAAAAAGCTGCTATGTATTTTTGTGCAATGTTTTAGGTATTACTATGAGATTGTATTAGATTTATATAAGGTATTGCCATGTGAGAATAATTTTACACTAAAAGTCATATTTTGATGCTAGGTAGGTAACACATGGATGCAACTTCCCAAAGGGATATGCTAGACTGTCAGCCTACATAATTAGTAATATTTTGTGTGACAGCATTACTCTAGTTTTATGAAACGTAACGTGCTAGAGATTGTCAAATAATTATACTGTTGTGCAAAATGTTGGGTCAATTAGGGTAGAAATGGCTCCTGGGGTACTTATAGTGATATGGAGAGAAAGGTATATCCCAAATGACTAGGAAATAAGCATTCTAGTGCCATTGTACAAGAACAAAAGGGATGCTCACAACTGTGGGCAGTACAGAGCTATCAAACTCCTGTCACACTGCATGAAAGTATGGGAGATGGTGACTGATGAAGAAATATGCAGAGTAAAAGAAAGTAAGTGGGAGATGAGCAGCTTGGATTAGGATCAGGATGAATTAAAACCAACCTTATGTTTGCAGTGAGATAGCCTATGGAGAAAGAGCTGGAGGTAAGGAAAGAGTCCAAATGGGATTTGGAGAAAGCATTTGTCAAGGAGCTAAGAAAGGCGATTTGGGCAGTTCTGCAATGGTTCAAAAGTCTTAGAAACAATGGCAGAATTAGTGCAGGCTAAGCACATTGACTCAATAACACAAGTGCAAACAGTGTTCAGTCTTACAGAGGCATTCCCAGTGGGAGTGGGTGTACATCTGGGTTCAGCTCTGAGCCCACTGCTGTTCATCCTAGTTGTGGACTACAATTAGCAAACAGGTTGGAAGGGTCATATCAGCAAGGCTGCTGTATGCACATGATATGGCATCACAAGCAGACTCAGAACAGGAACTTCAGCAAAGAGTAGAGGAATGGAATGCAATACTGAAGGCACATGGGATGAAACTGAGTATTGGCAAAACAGCTGTCATGGCAGTAAATGGAGGAAATCAGAACAGATGAAAATTGAAACAGAAAAATAGTGGAACAGCCTCACAGCTTCATGAAACTGGGAGTGGTGGTTGAAGAGAAGAAAAGTCTGAATGAGGAGGTCAAAGCTAGAATCAGAGGTACTGAAGTCAACTGGCACAGAGTGACAGATGCAGTATGTCACAGAAGAAAGCCAAAGAGTATGATAAGGTAGGTGTACAAAATAGTGGTGTGACTAGTACCTCATTATGGCACAGAAACATGAGCAGGGAAGGCAGAGTAATTAATGAAAGGAAGAACGGTGATGGAGATGATGTGGAAGGATCTACATTATGGGATGGAGAAATTATGACATCAGAGTAGAAATCAAAGTAGCTCGAACTGCATAAAAGATTAAAGACAACAGATTATGGTGGTTTGGTCACACATGCAGGAAAGTGTAAGATTATTTGGTTATGGAGATTTGGAAGAGACAGGAAGAAGGCAAGAGGAAATAAGGATGTCCAGCAAAGAGATGGATGGATTGTGTGAGAGAAGACCTGCTGACTATTGAAGAAAGTAGGAAAGTGGCACTGAATCGAGACAGGTGACATGATGGCCTAACTTCAAAAATGTGAAAAATGGAGCTGATCATGATGATGATGATGATGTGAAAACAGTTTGGCTTTAGGGTCAGTAAACTCGCTTGCACCTATTCTCCCTTGCCCATACAGCTTCAGCAATTTTGGACCTAGTGTTTATTTCCCTATAATAGTGCTTATATTTTCATTTCCAGGAATCAACTCATTGCCTCCAAATGTGTAATGAGAACCCCACAAAAATAAAATGTTTAAGTTCCATTTGTTTTGTTGTGTCTGCTTTTGATGAACATAAGGTTTGCAGCATTATGTCAAATACTGTTAGATTGCTGCTCTATTGATAGTCACACTGTGTTTCTTCCAAAAAGTGCCCTTGTTATCAGTTAACAGTATAACTGAATGAGTGTCATTTATTTACACTGCTAAATTGCTAACTGTACGATTTAGGCTTAGAGTCACAGAGTGTAAGGGGAACTTAGGTCTAGGGAGCAGGAATAGAGTTTTATGGTTAGGGAGGAAGTGGTGTAATTTACAATTATGGACTAACTGGAAAAATTAAGTAACGGAGCGGGATGTGAGTTTTATGGCTAGGGAGCAATTGAATGTATATTTATTTAGCAGGATGGAAGTCTTAGGGTTATAAAGTAATCAGGATTTATGTTTAGGAAACAAAAACACAATATTAAGGTTAGAAAGTAGCTGGAGAATTTAAGTTTAGTTACCAGGAGAGGAGTTTTAAGGTTAGGGGGTTATAAGGGAATTTAAGTTTAAGGAGCAGACAAGGAGTCTTGGGATTAGAGTCAGGGGTCTGAGAAGGCTACTAAGACTGTGCTGTACGAAAGTTATTTAAGTTTGGGAGACTGAACTAGTTGGAGGTAAGGTAGTTGCAGTTTTACATTATTTGATTGGTTTCTATTTGTATTTGACAGTTTGGGTTTCAATTAAATTTTCATTGATGTCAGAGTTCTTTGTTTTAAAGATTTAGACTGAAATAAAGTCAAACTGTAGACCCAAAGGTCAGAAGCCATCTATGTGTGTAAGACAGATCAGAGGCTGTGTACAAGAGTAGCATGTATGTATAAGTATGTATATGTGAGTGTGTATATCTATACACATATATATATATATATATATATATATATATATATATTATATATATATATATATATATATATATATATATTATATTATATTATATTATATATATATATATATTTCACTTTATAATCCCAAAATACTGAAATATCAAATTTCAGAATCTCAATATTATAAAGCAGAAAACTCACAAACCCGAAGTCTCAAAACCACGAAATTTGAAAACACGAAGGTCACAAAAACAATACACCACACAAACACACCTACTGACACTACAAAAATTCAAACCAACACACCACACACAAACACACCCTTTAAAACAGGGCAAGCCTACACTATGTGGGCTGCACCCACTTATATATACTAACTCCGAGGTCTCACTAAAAAACGGAAGACAGCAAACCCTCTACCACACATTCTAAACCCCCCTTACACAAACACACATCACATACATGCAAACATGACCACTCTCAAAACTTACGCAATCAAACACTTACCTACCCACCCTAACCCGCACCTAAAACTTCCCAACACACTCACACACTCACACACTCTCCCCAAATCCCTTAATAAACAATACACTTACCAAACGTGCCATCACCACTGCAGGTTCAAGATTTCCGTATTCAACATTCTGAAGATTTGTGCAACTGCAGATTCGACACTTAGGTCTCAAGATACTGAAATTCATATTTCAGTATTCCAAGACTCTAACGTGAACCCATGTGTATATATATATATATATATATATATATATATATATATATATATATATATATATATATATATATATATATATATATATCTGTATATATATATATATATATATATATATATATATATATATATATATATATATATATACATATGTACATATATGCACACACACACACACACATATATATATATATATATATATATATATATATATATATATATATATATATATATATATATATATATATTATAAAAACTACTACTTTTGGCAAACAGTCCTTCAGTCAACATCTGTTTAGTTGACCGAATTTTCTCAGTTAAACAGATGAACTAGTAATTTGGATGATTCCTGGAGTTGGGGAATTTACCCTTTCCCCAAGACTGTGCAGTTTTGGAGATAGACTATATAATTAGCAGGAGGCTTGCCCCTTTCAAAAAGATGTTTTCTTTTGACTTTTGTGGTCAGCTTTTTGCATGTGCTGAGACTGATGCTTAGCTTACATGTAGTAGCATATCAATGTATATAATGTCAATCATTTATATGTATACAATACACACATATATAAATGCATGTGAGTGTATATATATATATATATATATATATATATATATATATATATATATATATATATATATATATCTATATATATATATATATATATATATATATATATATATATGTATATAATGACCAGCTATGTCATTGTTTGGTCACCACCATTTTGTTGACACAAACAGGTGGTCAACAGGTGTGCGAGACTGATAATCCCTGGGTTGAGGAATATTCCCTTTTTCTGGGGATTGTGTGATGTCATACTTAGTATTTATAATAAGCAGATGTGGAGGGGGGCACATAGGCTTACTCTGCTCTGATACAATCCCTGGAATTTGCACAGAACTATATATATATATATATATATATATACAGATATATATATATATATATATATATATATACAGATATATATATATATATATATATATATATATATATATATATATATATATATATATATATATATATATATATATATCTAGAGAGAGAGAGAGATATATAGATATCATCATCTTCTTTCGGCTGTTCTTGTTAGGGGTCACCACAGCGGATGATCATCTGTTTCCATTTCTTCCTGTCCTCTGCATCATGCTCTTTCACACCAACCGCCTGCATGTCCTCTCTCACCACATCCATAAACCTCATCTTAGGCCTTCCTCTTTTCCTCTTACCTGGCAGCTTCATCCTTAGCATCCTTTTTCCAATATACCCAGCATCCCTCCTCAGCACATGTCCAAACCAATGCAATCTCGCCTCTCTTGCTTTGTCTCCAAACTGTGCATCCTGAGCTGAACCTCTAATATACTGATTCCTAATCCTGTCCATCCTAGTCACACCCAGTGCAAATCTTAACATCTTTAACTCTGCCACATCCAGCTCTGACTCCTGCCTTTTCGACAATGCTACTGTCTCCAACCCATATAACATAGCTGGTCTCACTACCCTCTTGTAGACATTCCCTTTCACTCTTACTGGTACCCTTCTGTCACAAATCACTCCTGACACTCTTCTCCACCCATTCCACCCTGCCTGTACTCTCTTCTTCACCTCTCTTCCACACTCACCATTACTATGAACTGTTGATCCCAAGTACTTAAACTCATCCACCTTTACCAACTCTACTCCCTGTATCCTCACCATTCCTCTACCCTCCCTCTCATTTACACACATGTATTCTGTTTTAGCCCTGCTGACCTTCATTCCTCTCCTCTCTAAAGCATATCTCCACCTCTCCAGGGTCTCCTCAACCTGGTCCCTACTCTCACTACATATCACAATGTCATCTGCAAACATCATAGTCCACAGTGCCTCCTGTCT
The DNA here is from genome assembly GCF_019279795.1 of Protopterus annectens. Taxonomy (NCBI): domain Eukaryota; kingdom Metazoa; phylum Chordata; order Ceratodontiformes; family Protopteridae; genus Protopterus; species Protopterus annectens. Next base: position 1,959,674,099 of record NC_056731.1, read on the forward strand.
AATCTCATCTGTCAACCTGTCCATCACCACTGCAAATAAGAATGGGCTCAGAGCTGATCCTTGATGTAATCCCACCTCCACCTTAAACATATCTGTCACTCCCACTGCAGTCCTCACCAATGTCACACTACCCTTGTACATATCCTGTACCACTCTTACATACTTCTCTGCCACTCCCGACTTCCTCATACAATACCACAACTCCTCTAGGCACCCTGTCATATGCTTTCTCTAAGTCCACAAAGACACAATGCAACTCCTTCTGACCTTCTCTGTATTTCTCCAACAACACTCTCAGAGCAAATATTGCATCTGTAGTGTTCTTTCCTGGCATGAAACCATACTGCTGATCACTAATCATCACCTCCCTTCTTAACCTAGCTTCCACTACTCTTTCCCATAACTTCAAGCTGTGACTGATCAATTTTATCCCTCTGTAGTTACTGCAGCTCTGCACATCACCCTTATTCTTAAAGATAGGTACCAAAACACCTTTCCTCCACTCCTCAGGCATCCTCTGACTTTCCAAAATTTCATTAAACAATCTGGTTAAAAATTCCACTGTCATTTCTCCTAAGCACCTCCATGCTTCCACTGGTATGTCATCTGGGCCAACAGCCTTTCCATTCTTCATCCTGTTCATAGCTGTCCTTACTTCCTCCTTGCTAATCTGCTTCACTTCCTGATTCACTATCCCCACATCATCCAACCTTCTCTCTCTCTCATTCTCTTCATTCATCAGCCCTTCAGAGTACTCTTTCCATCTACTCAACACACTCTCCTCACTTGTGAGTACGTTTCCCTCACTGTCCTTTATCACCCTTACCTGCTGCACATCTTTCCCAGCTCTGTCCCTCTGTCTAGCCAATCGGTACAGGTCCTTTTCTCCCTCTTTAGTGTCCAATCCTCATACAACTCTCTATATGCCTTATCCTTAGCCTTCGCCACCTCTCTCTTTGCCATGTGTCTCATCTCCTTATACTCATGTCTACTTTCTTCATCTCTTTAACAATCCCACTTCTTCGCCAGCCTCTTCCTCTGTATACTCTCCTGTACTTCCTCATTCCACCACCATGTCTCCTTGTCCTCCTTCCTCTATCCAGATGTCACACCAAGCACCTTCCTAGCAGTCTCCCTTACTAGCTCTGCTGTAGTTACCCAGCTATTCGGTAACTCTTCATTGCTTCCCAGTGCCTGTCTTAACTCTTCCCTGAACTCCACCTCACAATCACCCTTTTTTAACTTCCACCATTTAATCCTTGGCACTGCTTTCACACTCCTCTTCCGCTTCTTGATCACCAACATCAAACTGCAGACCACCATTCTATGCTGCTTAACTACACTTTCCCCAGTCACCACTTTACAGTCTCCAATCTCCTTCAGACTGGCCATGCTACATAGGATATAATCCACCTGTGTGCATATTCCTCCACTCTTGTACGTCACCCTATGTTCCTCCCTCTTCTTAAAATATGTATTCACCACAGCCATGTCCATCCTTTTCGCAAAATCCACAATCATCGGACCTTCTGCATTCCTCTCCTTAACACCATACCTACCCATCACTTCCTCATCCCCTCTGTTCACTTCACCAACTCACTCCAAAATTTTTCTTTCTCATCCATCGCACACCCAACTTGTGGAGCATATGCACTAGCAACATTCATCATTATACCATCAATTTCAAGCTTTATATACATCACTCTATCAGACACTCTCTTCACCTCCAAAACACTATTGGCATACTGTTCCGTTAGGATAACCCCTACCCCATTTCTTCTGCCATCCACACCATGATAGAACAATTTGAATTCGCCTCCTATACACTTGGCCTTACTTCCCTTCCATCTGGTCTCTTATATACACAATATATCAACCTTTCTTCTCTCCATCATATCAGCTAGCTCTCTCCCTATACCAGTCATACTGCCAACATTCAAAGTTCCTACCCTCAGTACTACACTCCTAACCTTCCTCCTCTTTTCCTGCCTTCTGGCAAGCCTTCCGCCTCCTCTTCTTCTTCGGCCAACAATAGCCCAATTTCCGCCAGCACCCTGTTGGCTAACAGTACTGGTGGCAGTCGTTGTTAACCCGGGCATCGACCGATCTGGTATGTAATTATGAAAAGTTCTCCGCATCAGTAATTTTTGGCAGAGGTTTTATGCCGGATGCCCATCCTGACGCAACCCTCCCCATTTATGCGGGCTTGGGACCGGCACAAAGAAATGCACTGGTCTCACTACCCTCTTGTAGACATTCCCTTTCACTCTTACTGGTACCCTTCTGTCACAAATCACTCCTGACACTCTTCTCCACCCATTCCACCCTGCCTGTACTCTCTTCTTCACCTCTCTTCCACACTCACCATTACTATGAACTGTTGATCCCAAGTACTTAAACTCATCCACCTTTACCAACTCTACTCCCTGTATCCTCACCATTCCTCTACCCTCCCTCTCATTTACACACATGTATTCTGTTTTAGCCCTGCTGACCTTCATTCCTCTCCTCTCTAAAGCATATCTCCACCTCTCCAGGGTCTCCTCAACCTGGTCCCTACTCTCACTACATATCACAATGTCATCTGCAAACATCATAGTCCACAGTGCCTCCTGTCTAATCTCATCTGTCAACCTGTCCATCACCACTGCAAATAAGAATGGGCTCAGAGCTGATCCTTGATGTAATCCCACCTCCACCTTAAACATATCTGTCACTCCCACTGCAGTCCTCACCAATGTCACACTACCCTTGTACATATCCTGTACCACTCTTACATACTTCTCTGCCACTCCCGACTTCCTCATACAATACCACAACTCCTCTATAGGCACCCTGTCATATGCTTTCTCTAAGTCCACAAAGACACAATGCAACTCCTTCTGACCTTCTCTGTATTTCTCCAACAACACTCTCAGAGCAAATATTGCATCTGTAGTGTTCTTTCCTGGCATGAAACCATACTGCTGATCACTAATCATCACCTCCCTTCTTAACCTAGCTTCCACTACTCTTTCCCATAACTTCAAGCTGTGACTGATCAATTTTATCCTCTGTAGTTACTGCAGCTCTGCACATCACCCTTATTCTTAAAGATAGGTACCAAAACACCTTTCCTCCACTCCTCAGGCATCCTCTGACTTTCCAAAATTTCATTAAACAATCTGGTTAAAAATTCCACTGTCATTTCTCCTAAGCACCTCCATGCTTCCACTGGTATGTCATCTGGGCCAACAGCCTTTCCATTCTTCATCCTGTTCATAGCTGTCCTTACTTCCTCCTTGCTAATCTGCTTCACTTCCTGATTCACTATCCCCACATCATCCAACCTTCTCTCTCTCTCATTCTCTTCATTCATCAGCCCTTCAGAGTACTCTTTCCATCTACTCAACACACTCTCCTCACTTGTGAGTACGCTTCCTCACTGTCCTTTATCACCCTTACCTGCTGCACATCTTTCCCAGCTCTGTCCCTCTGTCTAGCCAATCGGTACAGGTCCTTTTCTCCCTCTTTAGTGTCCAATCCTCATACAACTCTCTATATGCCTTATCCTTAGCCTTCGCCACCTCTCTCTTTGCCATGTGTCTCATCTCCTTATACTCATGTCTACTTTCTTCATCTCTTTAACAATCCCACTTCTTCTTCGCCAGCCTCTTCCTCTGTATACTCTCCTGTACTTCCTCATTCCACCACCATGTCTCCTTGTCCTCCTTCCTCTATCCAGATGTCACACCAAGCACCTTCCTAGCAGTCTCCCTTACTAGCTCTGCTGTAGTTACCCAGCTATTCGGTAACTCTTCATTGCTTCCCAGTGCCTGTCTTAACTCTTCCCTGAACTCCACCTCACAATCACCCTTTTTTAACTTCCACCATTTAATCCTTGGCACTGCTTTCACACTCCTCTTCCGCTTCTTGATCACCAACATCAAACTGCAGACCACCATTCTATGCTGCTTAACTACACTTTCCCCAGTCACCACTTTACAGTCTCCAATCTCCTTCAGACTGGCCATGCTACATAGGATATAATCCACCTGTGTGCATATTCCTCCACTCTTGTACGTCACCCTATGTTCCTCCCTCTTCTTAAAATATGTATTCACCACAGCCATGTCCATCCTTTTCGCAAAATCCACAATCATCGGACCTTCTGCATTCCTCTCCTTAACACCATACCTACCCATCACTTCCTCATCCCTCTGTTCACTTCACCAACTCACTCCAAAATTTTTCTTTCTCATCCATCGCACACCCAACTTGTGGAGCATATGCACTAGCAACATTCATCATTATACCATCAATTTCAAGCTTTATATACATCACTCTATCAGACACTCTCTTCACCTCCAAAACACTATTGGCATACTGTTCCGTTAGGATAACCCCTACCCCATTTCTTCTGCCATCCACACCATGATAGAACAATTTGAATTCGCCTCCTATACACTTGGCCTTACTTCCCTTCCATCTGGTCTCTTATATACACAATATATCAACCTTTCTTCTCTCCATCATATCAGCTAGCTCTCTCCCTATACCAGTCATACTGCCAACATTCAAAGTTCCTACCCTCAGTACTACACTCCTAACCTTCCTCCTCTTTTCCTGCCTTCTGGCAAGCCTTCCCCCTCCTCTTCTTCTTCGGCCAACAATAGCCCAATTTCCGCCAGCACCCTGTTGGCTAACAGTACTGGTGGCAGTCGTTGTTAACCCGGGCATCGACCGATCTGGTATGTAATTATGAAAAGTTCTCCGCATCAGTAATTTTTGGCAGAGGTTTTATGCCGGATGCCCATCCTGACGCAACCCTCCCCATTTATGCGGGCTTGGGACCGGCACAAAGAAATGCACTGGCTTGTGCATCCCCTGTGGATGGGTATATATATATATATATATATATATATATATATATATATACACACACACACAGAGAGAGAGAGAGAGCTATATAGGGATATATATATATATATATATATATATATATATATAGATATATAGGCTATAGATAGGATATATATCGATAGGCTAGTGAAAGCGGATAACATATACATACTAAATCTAGAGCACTTGATAATAGTTTTCAATCTTATTCACAAACACTGGCTAATCTACAATGTATGTACTGTACCTGTGTACTATGTATGTATTCTACCTATGTTCCAAATTTCAGCTGTGCACCACAAATCTATTAATTACCTTTATTTTTAAAATTAATATTTTTTTTGTTTGTTCTCTCCACTGTAGCTGTTTATGTGCCGCATACCACTGTAAAAACATGTCTCTTGTAATTTGTTTGTATACTGATCATGTCTAAATAACTAAATGTGTCTGTAATTTTTCTTTGTGGAGCTTTTCTCCCCGGGCCTCTGCTGAAAAAGGGTCTTTTCAGATCAGACACCCCCGGTTAACAAATGTAAAATTATATATATATATATATATATATATATATATATATATATATATATATATACATAGATATATATATATATATATATATATATATATATATATACATATATCATCGGACATATATATATATACATATATATATATATATACATATATACATATATATACACAAACACATATATATATATATATATATATATATATAAATATATATATACACATGTATATATATATATATATATATATACAAATACATGTATATATATATATATATATATATATATATATATATATGTATATATAGATATATACACATGTATATATATATATATATATATATATATATATATATATATATATATATATATGTACACACACGTGGGTCTACCCAAATAAACAAAAAGACCACTTACCCAAAGATGAAATCACTGAGACAAGATGTCCAAAACCTGAATTTAATGAATGACCGTATTGCTGAAACTTTTCTCACAGTAAGTATCCCCGCTGGCCAACATTGGGATATTTGCTCTTTTCCCCACTGTAGTGCAATCCCGGACCTGGTATCTTTAGTTAGTAGGGTGTGGACAACAGCCCCCCACCTGGGTGGGTTTGATATAGTGTGGTGTGTTTCTTTGTGAAATGTTGGTCAACTTGATAATTACCTTGAGAAACGTTTCGGCAATACTGTCAGTCATTACATTGTTACAATCAGGTTTTGGACATCTCTTCTCATTTTCAGGCAAGTGGTCTTTCATTTATGTTCATAGGGTTATAGGTGTTTACTAGGCTAACGATCACAAAGGCCTTTTTAGGTCTAGCCATGCATCGCAAATCTCTGACGAGTTCTGTTACCTTTGATAAGTTTAAGCTGGTCCTGGGAGATGAACCATTTACAGGTTACCTGTTTGCATCAGAGACATAGTTGCCAAACCAGGGATGAATTTCTGGTTTCCCATACAATTTTCCAAGTTGCACTTGAATTAGATTAGGGAAGAACTCTGTTTCACATGGATGGTGATCCTGTTCCATAGACAGGGTAGTCTCTGGAATATATACCTATCTCTCCAGTAGGTCCTATTTATATCACAGGCAAAGTTTAAGTCTTTAAAATGGGTAATTCTGGTACTGTTTGTTTTATGGATATGCAGGATGTCCATCAGAGTGTGGTCTGACAATAGCCTGTATGCCAGGCATAGATCTCCCCTCAAAAGCCTGTAGGAGGCAGAATACAGGGATAGGGCCTTGAGGTGGTCTGCATAGGACATATTACTTGTGCCCTGTATTCTTTTAGTGAGGAACCTCTGTGGATGTTCCAGTTGTTGGATATGCCTGGTTAAGTACATAGCAAAGGGGTCATTGTACTCAATGATAGGTCTGATGAATGCCAAATACAGTGGAACAATGACTTCCTTGGACTTAGATGCCATACCTTTAATTATAAGTTGTGCAACATAGAATGATTTCCTCACCACTGTAGACACGTGATGATCAAAGCCTAGATTACTATCTATGTATGTCCCCAAGTCCCTGACTACTGGGTCAACTCTAAGGGGTGTGTTGTCAATATAATAGTTACCATGGATGGATAACTTCCCAAAGGATACTATGATGCATTTCTTGGCATTTAGTTTTAGTCCATGACTCTGTCACCAGATATTTGTCTGTGTCAGCCCCTCCTGGAAAATATTTGTGTCAATATGAGATTCAATAACAGCTCCTAATTTGCATAATCTGAAAATTTAGTCAGCCAGAGACCACTGACATTGGCCTTGAATCTGAGAAGTAAATGCCAAAAAGGAGCAGTCCAAGGACTGATCCCTGAGGGACTCCACTTGTGACTGGATTCTTTGGAGAGGTGGACTCCCCAATTCTAACTTCCTGGGCCCTGTCTGTGAGCCAGCTGGCTATGCACTGAGTGACATACGGGTTTGTACTTAACCTCTTGAGTTTGTCAACAATGCCTGAGTGGAGTATTGTGTCAAATGCCTTGGCCAGGTCAAGGCAGGCAGTGTGAATGATTTTGCCCTCATCCATTGCTTTGGTGACCTTCTCAAAGAAGTCCACCAGGTTGAGTAGGCATGATCTGCCCTTTACGAAACCAAACTGGGTTGGGTCCAGTGTCTGGAGGTTTACTCTCTCTCTGTTGATCATCTCCATGATAATTCTTTTCATGGCTTTACATATAAGATTAGAGACTTATGGGTCTGTAGTTTCCAGGGTCTGTAGATGGCCCACCTTTTTGCAGAGGGAGGACTGTTGCCTTTCTTCATTCATAAGATGGGAAGCCTGTTTAGAGGATACAGTTAAATAGTAATTCCAGATGCCCTGATAGGTCATGTTTCATGCTATTTAGAAGGCATCCAGGGATATTGTCTGGGCCCACTGATGTAGTGTTCTTGGTCTTAGAAAGAGCACTAAGGACCTGTTCCCTAGTGATAGTAGGGGGGAGTTATATTTGATGATATTTCCTGATGGAAGGTTGAGGGGAAGAGAGGAGGTTTGCTATATCTTCTGGCTCAGTATAGGTGGTTCCATTTACAATGAGCTCTGCACACAGTTGTGTAGTGTCTTTGAGGTTGCCGACATAGCTAAAGAATGCTTTGTGGTTGTCCTTGGCCGTGGAGGCCAAACATATATCATATTTGGCTTTGGTAGACTTTATTTGTCCTCTGAGTTGTTTGTTTAGTTTGATGAGAGTGCTTTTATCCTGCTGAGTGCTGCACCTCCTAATTTTTCCCATGATTTTCTTCCTCCTGTTATACATACGATTGATTTTGTGATTCCACCAGGGTGGCTTGTTTTTTGAGTTAGTGCTGTACTTCTTCCTGGTGGGTACAGCTGCCTCTATACAGCTATTAACATGCTTGTACAGGGTTTCTGTGAACAGTTCTGCATAGTAAGAAGTGTTTTCAGGGTTTATAAGGGCTTGACATTTTGCTAGGTTCTCACTTAATAGCAGGAGGTTAGACTTCGAATAATTCCTGAATATTCCCAGTTTAGCTGGGGTCCAGGTTTTATTTTTACTTCAAAGGAGACCATTTTGTGGTCTGACGTTACCATGGAAGGCAGTACAGTAGGGGGTGTGCAGCACTCTCCCATATTAATGAGGACCAGATCCAGTATGCTTGCACCCCTGGTTGGTGTATTGACTATCTGGTCCAGGGAGTTTGTGTTTACAAAATCCAGGAATCTATGTGCATGTACTTTTGATGGTTTATAGGATTCCCAGTTAATAGTGGGGTAATTAAAGTCACTTATGAATATGGTATTGAGTTGGATGATTAGTGTTTCTAATAAGTTTAAATACATGGTATGGGTTTCCTGGGTCATAGAGGGGGACCTATAGCTTGCAAGGAAGTGGTATTGGATTTTACCTATGGTGATTTGAACATGGAGCAGCTCAAGTGCATTGTCCTGTTTGACCAACCTTGAAGTATATTTATTTTTGATGTAAACAGAGACACCTCCACCTTTAGTCCCTACCTGTGAAGTAGCTGATCTAAATGTGTGGAAGGCATTATAACCATGCACTGTTGGTGTGCTGTCCGCGGCTTTAAACCATGTCTCTGAGACTACTCAGACATCAGCATTCTGTAGGGTAAAGAGTGCTTCCAGGGGGTGGGGTTTTTTGTTTAGACTCCTAGCATTGAGCAGCAATTCCTTTAGATTTTCTTGTTTTTTATTTGCTATGTCAGAAGTACTTTCAGCTTGGCATTGCCTAAAAAAGGGAGTGTGGGGGGGAAGACAATGCTTCAGCTACTATTCGAAAGCCTAGAGAGGTGCAGACCATCCCTGGCAAAGCAGCGTGGTCTGTTGACCATCTCCTTCCATGCTGACAAATATTGCACCCCCTTAGAATGGCACCAGAATCTAAGCCAATTATTAAAGTCAGTCATCTGTTGTTCATATTGTAGCATCATCCTTGGAGAAGGTAAAATGCTGCTCAGTGCTAGGCTCATACAAGCCTGAGACACATATTCTGAAAGCTCTATGATGTCTCTCTTCATATAGTCTAGGGAGGTACGTCTCAGGTCATTTATTCCCACATGGACTATGACTGAGTCATATTGGTATGAATTAGACCTATAAATATATATATATATATATATATATATATATATATATATATATATATATATATATATATATATCTATATTACACTTCATAATCTTGAATTACTGAAATCCCGAATTTCAGTAACCCGAGACCATGAAGCCGAAAACCAGAATGCCGAAAGTGCATAAGAGCGTATTCAAATATCTCGAATCTGCACTTATGCATTTCCGGTACGTTGCGTGTAGTGTTATGCTGCCTGAAATTGTAGGTGAGTGTTTGTGCTTTTTTTGTGTGCATTGTATGTGTGGGTAAGGGTAGGGAGGTGTAAGTGTGAGTGTTGGATTTGTTGGTGTTTGTGTGTGTGATGTGTATTTGTGTGCAAGCGAGTGGAGGATGCCGTGGTGTGAATTGTTTTTTTTTTTTTTAATTTTTTTTTTTATGAGCGACCTCAGAGTTGGTTTATATAAGTAGAGGGGGGTGAGGGGGTGCATGGGGGCTTGCCCCCCTTTTTATATGTAGTGTAGGGTTGTGTGGTTTGTGTGCTGTGGGTGGAATGGTGTGTGTGTTATGTGGTGTCTGGTGTATGTATGTTCGTGATTCGGGATTGTGGGTTTCACAATTGTGAATGGTTCGACTTTATAGTCTCGGGTTACTGAAATCTGGGATTTCAGTAATTCGAGATTATGAAGTGAAACCATATATTATATATGTATATGGATGTAGTCTTTCTTATCGACAGACACATGATCAATGTCCAAAATATCAACATCAAATGTCGCATATGGAACATTGACAACTACTGCATATGCTCCATGGATCAAATCCAGAGGAAATGAAACCACAGGATAACCCACCCTTCGCTCCCCAGCATCCCCTATTAATTATATATAGTAACAGATTCAACATTAGTGTGGAAAGGGAATATTCCCCTACCCAGGGATTAACTATCTTGTGCAGATTTCTTTCTTTGTTTCTTTATTTATATTAATCCTTTTGTTGACTGAGTTAGCCCCACTAGCTAGTGGACTCTTTTCAGGGGAGGGCCAAGGTGGTATTTATGCTACTAGGCGACATTTGGCCCGGTCATCAGGAACTTCCCCTACTCTTTCATTAGTTGTTGTAGGATATTTTACATCCACTTGAGATACCACCAACTCAAACAGATGTGGTCTCAGTTTAAAGCCTCATCTGAAGAATGACACACTCAGGAGTGCAGCATGCTCCCTTATGTTGAACTGCAGTGCCAGCTGTTGATCTACTTGGTGTGTGAATAGAGCTCACGGCCTTCTACACCAAAGGCGAGTGAACTATATGCTGATCCACTGACACTGGGAAATGGTGTCAGCCAAACAGATGTTGATCACCTAATCAAAATGAAGACACCCTATAGATATATATATATATATATATATATATATATATATATATATATATATATATATATATATATATATATATATATATACATATATATATATATATATATATATATATATATATATATATATATATATATATATATATAGTTTTCCCCTCATTTTAGCTCAATAAGACAGACTCCTTCAAGCAATTTTAAGATGGCAGATACATGGATATCAAAAAAGGCTAGTAAATGCTTCTGAGCAGTTCAGACAGTAATACAGATGGCAACCATCTACTTAGTAGACATTGGTCTTGGAATCCATATGCATCATCATTCTGCATCCATGTTTTGGCAGAAGAACTGTAAATACAGCTTGCACTAGATCTGTTCAAAAATCACTTGATTGGGTTATAACTGGACAAATGCAACTGAATGATTTCACTTTTTTTTTCAAACACTTAATTATCACTTGTGACACAGGTACATTTACATTCTTATAAACATAATCAAACTAGATTAATATAACAAACATTTTACTTCACATAACTCTGCCAAGGCTGGTCTTTCATTTAGGGCCCCCTATTTCTTTCTCTTTGTCTATACTCTGATATCAATCCCTGATAGGGAAGGCAATCTCTAAACTGCAGTCCAAATAAATTCTTGGCGTCTTCCCATTCTATCATCTTTCCCTCTCTAGTTATTTGCTCTCAATAAATGCAAACCTATTGGTGATTTTAAATATGGATTATTTAATCCCATTGTTTTTTTGGTAATAAAATTCAGTATAAATATTGGTAAAAGATGTATTCACTGGTTATCTGATGAAGTCTATAGTAATAAGATGAAAACGCATATAAGCGGTGTTTAGGCGTTCATGTAGTAAATGTGTTTGTGTTCATTCGTGTGGATTTATTAAAACATTCGAATATATCTCGGCTGGTTTCCGCTCCGTGTATTGCACATTCATTTTTGGATTTACAAGTGTTTTTGTTGCAGTTCCACCTTTTTTCTATTTATCGGTTTCTCTTGTGGAACGGAGATGGAGAAGCAAAACCTGCCTGATTTAAAAGGGCAGGACGAGGTAGGCCAATCTCGCAAGTTGATTCGCCAATTTACAGAATTGATTGACTTACTAACCCCGCTTAGCCAATCGTTGGTGGGGCTTTACGGCAACCTGGCCAATCATCGATCCCCAGGAACTGAAGGGTTTGGAGAGCAGAGAGGCCATGGAAATACAAAACAAAGGGAGCTTATTGGTGTTTTAAATGGCGCCGGTGACCCAACTGAAGCTAACGGAGGAACTTTCAATCCTGTATGCACACCAAATATTTTTAGCACAATTGAGACAGGACCTCGCTCTAATGACTGCCCGAGTATTGAACCGGGTCAAAAATCACCATTTGCTACTCAAATGGTCGCAGGTACTGTTCAAGCTTTTAATACTAAAGACACAAATGAATGGCTACGGACTAAGTACGTTTTCAAGTTAGATGGTAATGGCATTAAACAACCGGCCATTAATGATTCATATCGTAAAAAGTTGGATAAACTGGCCAAGTTAATGTTAAATACAGGACACTGGATATTGAAAATGAATATTTAAAAGAATGTATATCTAGGGAAATAGTTCCAAAGAGACTACGTGTCTATAAGTTCCCTAATAATGTGGTGATTGGTTCTGCATTTCATAAGGAGCTTATTGAGGTTTTCAATAAGTGTGGCCTAGATATGTTAAGACTTATTATTAGAGAAAACATAAGGTTGCAGGAAGTAATACAAAAAGATATAGAAGAACTAGACCAGTGTATAAAGGATGATGTGATTTTTACTGTTAAGGAAGAGAAAGAAAAGTATTTTAACATAAGAAAAGATATTGACAACAAATGTGGGGATTTGGTGGATAGAAAATTGAAAAAATTAGAAACAGACATTAAGGAATACGATAGTAATACTAGTTACCCCAAACTCTCAAATGGACATTTTAAGAAAACTAATGAAAATAGGCAGAATTTGGAAGTAATTAACTCTGAGAATGGTGGAAATGAAGAATACCATCAGGAAGAAGGGGAACAAGAGTATGATCAAGCCTTTCCACCTTTGAGGAGATCAGAAAGGCTGATGAATAAGCAGGGTTTTAAACAGTCAAATTTTCAATGGGGGGGGGGGATTTTAACTAGTACCCATCCCACCACATGTTATAGTGATGATATTGTAGTGAATGGCATTAAACATATGTATAATAACTTTTCCATTTACAATTTTAGTGATATTGAAATAGAGAAAGAACATTTTGAGCTACTTTCTAAGGGTTTAAAATTCATTCCATATAAAAAAGGAGATGTAACCAAAACATTACTTCACATAAAATTGTTTATAAGGAAAGTCAACTTGAGTATCATGTTCCCTACAGAAAGAGCAAATAAAAATCAAGAAATAAAACGTAAAAGTAGTTACAACCCCCCATTACACCCCCAGTTAAAAAATCTGGAAAAAGTTATGGAAAAAGAGGTAAGGAAAGAGCACACAAATATTAAATATAAGGCTAACTTAAGTAATAAGGAAAGAAAATGATTGGACGAAATGAAAGGGAATACTAATATCAGAATGATGAAACCAGATAAAGGGGGAGGGGTGGTTATTATGGACAATATATATTATGAAAGTAAAATGAACATGATACTGCGGGATGACTTGAGATACTCTAGTGTATCAAAAAATGAGGTAAATATAGCCTATAATAAAATTGACATGGGACTAAGGGATATGTTACAAGATGATCTTATAAATGATAACACATATATGTATCTAAAAATGGAAAAACCAAGAATTCCTACAATTTTTGGAATCCCCAAGATATACAAAAGTGAAAGTGATCCACCCCTTAGACCTATTGTATCTGCAGATGGGTCTAAGACCCACCCTTTGGCTAAATATGTAGACACAAAATTAAAAGGGTTATGGGTAGGAAGTAAATGTATATTAAAGGACTCTTGGGATCTTTTGAGAGAAATTTCCAATGATTTATATCATGAGAATTTATTATTTATTACCACAGATATTGTAGACTTATTTTCATCTATACCTTACAATAGTGGAATGGAGATGTTTGAGGAAATAGTCTATGAGGACCAGAGACTAACACAGAACGAAAAACTAGTAAGTGTCCGGTTAATGGATCTGGTCCTGAAAAATAATTTTTTATATTTTAATGGGGAATTCTTTCATCAAACTCAAGGGGTAGCCATGGGAGCAGCTTGTGCCCCAACTTATGCCAACCTGGTCTTGGCTAAATGGGAGGAAAAATATATTTTCAATACTGAATTCAAAGCCTGCTGGACACTATATCATAGATTTCTGGATGATATGGTAATATTTTGAACAGCAGGAAAGGAGAAATTTGAAGAGGTTATGACATACATAAATAATTCTACCAATTTCTTAAAGTTCACATACAAAATTTCAAATACAAGTTTGCAATATTTGGATTTAGAAATATATAAGTTGGACAAAAAGTTTGAAACAAAAATATACAGAAAATCTACTTTCTGTAATTCCTTCCTGCACTATAAAAGTGCACACCCCCTACACTGTAAGAAAAACATTGTCAAGGGACAGTTTGTGAGGGGTGCTGCATGATCAGTTCGGACACTGGTTTTTCAGTGGAATGTGATCTATTGGAAAAAATGTTTATAGATAGAGGCTACCCCTTGAAGTTTATTAGAGATATCAAAGAGGAGGTGGTAAAAGGGAGAATAAATAGATTTAAACTTACCCAAAAATATAGGAAGCAGAATAATGGAGGGGATAAAAACAAAGAAAGCACTAGAGATGATTATCAACAAGCTATGATTTTGGAATATAATGCTTTAAACAACAATATTAAAAAAACCTTCTTAAAAGGATGGCAGAGATTCGTCTCTCTCACAGATTTAGAAAATATATCCAAAATCCCTTATAAAGTGGTATATAAAAACTCAAAGTATTAGAAATATTTTGGAATACAAACATAAGTGCAATACTAATAAGAATAAGTTGGGCACATATAAATGTGGACATTGTGCACAATGCATATATATTATGAATAGGGATAAATATTATTTAGGAAGTAGAAAAAAATGGATTATCAGCTCTGATTACTATAATTGTGAATCAAAGGGAATAGTTTATCTAGCCATCTGTTCAGTTTGTAATTCCTTCTATGTAGGAAGACTGAGAGAATGTTGAAAAGAAGGATTTACAAACACATTTATGAGATTACAGTGGGGAAAAATACTAATGCCCTGTTTAAACACTCAAAGTTATGTCCAAAATCGAAATTTTCTTTCCTGGTACTGGAACAAGTTAAAAATGATATTAGGGGAGGTCCATGGGAAGAAAAGATCGAATTTAGGGAGTTATGGTGGCAAGTAACCCTTGAAGCAGGGTTAAATGATAAAGTTTCAATATTGCCACTATTAAAATTGAGATCAGCGAAATTTTGAATACGTAGGAATGTAATTCAATGAAATTGCCACCAGATGACAATGTATTCCCATGCTTTATATGTATTTATATTGTATAAGTAAGTGGAAAGGTTCAAAGCATTTTTTTCATATTTTTAACATTTTTTAACTTTTAAATATTGTGTAATAATGGTTTATACATAAAATTTGATTATTGTGGTTTTATATGTTATGTTTTTAACATCTGAGGATTTTAGGATGAAAGTTTTAAATGGTATAATGACACTGAATTCTGCATCTGGTTTAAATGCAAACCTATTGGTGATTTTAAATACGGATTATTTAATCCCATTGTTTTTTGGTAATGAAATTCAGTATAAGTATTGGTAACAGATGTATTCACTGGTTATCTGATGAAGTCTATAGTAATAAGACGAAAACGCATTTAAGGCGTTCATGCAGTAAATGTGTTTGTGTTCGTTTGTGTGGATTTATTAAAACATTCGAATATACCTCAGCTGGTTTCCACTCCATGTATTGCACATTCTTTTTTGGATTTACAAGTGTTTTTGTTGCAGTTCCACCTTTTTTCTATTTATTTGCTCTCAATACCTTGGTTCCTTTGCCAGTTTTCTCCAATAAATTCTGCCCCCTCTTCCTTATTGTTTGGATCTCTAATTGCAGTCTTTCGCATCGGCAGAATCTGCTTTCTCCATTCCCGTGTTAGAATACTTTCTGCTACTTTATGGATATAATGTTCTGCATGATTATTGTTATTCTCCCTAAAGGCCTGCATCCAAATGCCAGTCTCTCCTTGTTTCTTGAGCTTCCCACGTGTTTCATCATCATCATCATCATCCCTTTCCACTTTGAATTATACTTTTCTGCTTTGAGGATGGGTCACAGAGCTGAAATGCATGCATAGTAGTGGCAATGCTGTTTATATGAAAGAACTGTGCAACTTTTTAAAGATGTTCTCCTTTCCCACCAAATGGGTAGCTGCATAGTATAGATAAGTTAGGGAGGTGTAGGGAAATTCTCTCCCACATGACGGGTGTAAGTTCTTGTTCCCCTGCAAAATGCTTCCTTTTATCTATGCAGTGCTTTTGTGCTCTCAGTCAGTTGGAATTGAGAAGTATGCTTTTGAGCAATCTTGCCTTGGTTTTCATATGGCAAATGTTAAAATATATATCTGACTAGCAAGTATGTGGCAATATATGCTGGGCTGGAAACAGCAAAAAGATAAAGAAGGTAACAGCTCTTGTGCATTTATAAAATGGAGTGGAATTATGCTATTGACTACAGCAAGGGTCACAGGCTACAGCCAAAAGGCCACTCACTTTTCATCAGTAATACATTATGCTGACAAATGGGAACTGAAGAAGTCCATTTTGTTGCTGCAGCAACATATAATTGGGATCTTTTTTGTCTAAGAGAGGCCCAGCTGCATGCAACTGTCTCTACATTAATAGTGGTATATACTGGAAGGAGTAATGTTTATAATTTAGTGTTTTTAGCACTGTTTTTCTTGAAGTGTGCTCTGACTGGACAAATGCAGATTTATGATTTGAAACTTAAATGATACGTCTGAATCCTTAACTGGTGCTAAGCCAGTCTGTGGAATTCATGTTCGGATAAATAATGCAGTTATAGTGGACTCAGAAAATACTTTTTTAACTAGGATTAATGCAGGAAATTTGAAGATTTCTTTATCAAGGGAAACATATTTTGTAAAATACTCTTCTAAAGCGCATTATTACATTAACAAGCATCATTGTCCGGGTTTTAATTATCATATTTACAAATTATATCACCAGGCAATGTATTTTAAGAGAAATATGAATGGCCTTTTTTCAGATAAGTTGGAAAATAGCACTAGGCATTAATTAATCTTTAAAATCCCTTCAGAAATACGAAAACTTATTTAAAACATTGCTTAATTTGTTTAGAAGATCCCATCAAACTTTAATTTTGACTAGTGTTAAGATACTAGAAATGAATATATGTTTATTAATACTTAAATCTATGGATGGTAAACAGAAAATTTAACCCAGGACTGCTCCATACTGTTAATGGACAGAGGTCACACCTAAATGCTTTATCCTATGCATGGGTCCGTACAAATTATATATGGTATGATCCCAGCTGTTCTTATTAGGGGTAATATATAATTATTGGCCATGGGATGGATAAGACCTATGAAACTATGGAAGAATTTAGGATTATTTTTCCAATACTTATTAGGTGGTATATTATTTCAAATAAATGCATTCATTCTTTTAAACACACAGTTTATATATAATGAAAAGTATTGTTCATAACTAAAATACAGCCGTTTTTATTATCAAGTACCTATCTAATATATTAGTGCTCATTTTACTCCATTGCTTGATATCTTTGCTAACTAAGTCTGGTACCACTTGGAAATTATTTGAAATTCATTTATCCATATCCAGTATATATCTAATATCCATTTATTTATTCTGTTGTTTAATAATGGTTTCTCATTGTCTCACTAAACTATACGAGTAAAAATTTAGGTTAAATTGTATTAAAACCATTTTATTAAAAGTTATTATTGGAAACTGGAGTAAATTCTAAATGTCATTTAAGTAGGGAAAGACAGACAGAGGAAACTGTCCTCAAGAAAAAGTGTTTAAGCCTTGTTAAGACTGGATACCCTGAAGTTATGAGGTGTAAATTGAAAGATTCAAGTAAAGACCCCTATAAATTATTTTTTTTTATTTACAAAGGTATGGTCAACAGAGGACCCATTTCAGACACAGCAAAGAAGTTACAACAAATATATAAGGAGATGCTACAGCATAAAGTAACTGATATAAACAGTGCAAGGTAGTAGCACATTATACAGAAAAGAAAAAAAGACAAACTGCATTTAATGCAATATAGTTATGATAAAGTAGTCAGTTTATTTGAAAGTATTAACATATGTTTTCTAAGACAAAGGCCAATTGTAAAGGAGATGTAAATATAAATGAGAAGGGAGGAAACAAGTCAAGAAATCTAAGTAATTTGGTGCTGTGATATCCAGTAAAATATGAGCTATCTTGTGGGGTTAGTGGAGAATCATTTCTGAGAATGTTTATAGGCATGAATAGTATTGATAATTTGTCATTCAACATTAATCTTGTGAAAAAGTTATATAATTTAGCGATGGCCTGTATAAAGGAAATCAGAAATTTAAGGTATGTAGAATCTTTAAAAGAAAATAATATAAACCCTTTTGAATGATTTTGAAGCATCTAGTTTTAAAACTGCTTCCTTAGTCTTTTTATAAGATTTGGTTCTAATAATTTCTAATCCTATATCATTGTCCTGCATTTGCCTATCAACATGTTATTCTTACAATGACAGAAACTATGAAAAAGGAAAAAAACAAAACTTTTGCTGAAGCCCTCTGAACAATTTGGACATACACTACTTCACAAATGTTGGAGATGACTCAGTAACAGTAATGGTAATTTTTCTGTTTTGAATTTTAGAACATAGAGTGAATAGCTGAAATACTTTTGATAGATAAATCACTCAGCGTTTTTTGATGGTTTTGTGAACATGTGTGTTTCCTTGACTGGGCCACTGAGTGGGTATTACTCCTTATTTTATGCTGCAGCGATACCAGAGTTGTTTCTAATGGTAGTATAGCTATAGGAGGCACAGAGCCCTATATGGGGTTCAGGGTCTTGTCTCCCCCAAAAATCACATCTGTCAAATACTGCTTAAGTAACTGAGACTGCATTCTCTGAATGTGTTTTGGTCAACTGACACCAGTCCGAGTCCCTGTAGAGCATGTTTAATGTGCAGAAAGCCTAAATATAAACCACTAGACAAAAAATGCAATTATATAGAAGCAGCAAATCTACAAGAGCTGGTACAAAGCCTGTGAATCCCACAATAGATAATTTAATATCTTCATTTCAGGAATAACTGTAAACAGAAATAAATCCAGTTATACTGTGATTCATTTCATTCACACATGGATGAGTGCATGGCATGCTTCAGAAGTTGTACTGTGAAAAGGGAGAATTTAGCGGTTGTCAGTTCACGGACAAGGTCAAAAGTTAGCATATTGGCATAAAGTCAACAATCCTTGGAGTAGTGGACTGCTGTAAAGACATAAGTGAGTGTTACAGTCCATTCCCATTTAGCATTTGGTCAGAACCCAAGCCTTCTTTCTGTATTGCCTTATAGCCAGTCTACTCTGAAAGTTAGTACAGTGAGGTATTGGTTAAGCAACACATTTAAGTATTAAATTTCTGTCATACTAAACATCTGAGCTACATGCGTTCTTTCTACGTGGGCATTTTTCAAGTGTTATTTTTTTTTAGCCAATAAAGAAATTATATACTTCTCTTTCTAGGCACAAGTGAATATTTAAGCACTATATCTAATATCAGCAATTTAATAACTCCTGATATATTGACCCAGTAACTCAAGAAAATGCAAAACCTATGTTGGCCCAATAAAAGGTAATGCATCATGGCTGGGTTCCAAGATACAATTAGTCACTTACACAGATTTGACTCTTAAAAGGTATTCGAAGAAGGCAAGTGCGATTGCACAATACTAATGATCACAAGCCACTATTTTGAATTTCCTCCTAGCTGTGTAATGGGGCTACAGTTACATCTGAAATAATTATGCATTAACATTTATTTCAGATGTGTCTCTTGTCCCATTATATGTTGCTAGGTCAGAATTAAAAAACACTGGTTTGCAGAAATTAACATTATACAGTGGCACTAGCTGTCCTTGAATACCCCCACAGTCCATCTAAGAACACCTTAAAATGTGGTCATCAATGAAAACAGTCCTAGGGGTATAAGTGAAGACAAAAGTAACCGGAGAGCAGTGTGATATCACTCAGGTACTGCCTGGCTATCCAAGCATGAAAGTAGCTCATGTAACTCTAAATACACTATCAAAGAACTGCATGCTCACACCCTTGTTCTCCCCTCCCCCTTCCCTGTTTATTACCTTAAGACAAACCCAAAGTTAATAAATATTACCTGTGGCAGGCACCATTTTTAAAACTACAATCCACTCTGCTACAGGCCCCATGAAGGCTCAGTGTCTCTCCAGTAAGTGTTTTACAACTGTAAATGCCTATTTTTGCTGAATTGTATTAGACATTTTACAACTGTATATGTTTTTGTTGAATTGTGTTAGACATCTAATATGATTTATGCTTTATTATTAGATGTTACTATGGCATGCTAGCATTTGTATGCACCAATTTGTTTTTACTATAATAGTATGTATGGTCTATTTTCATAGCTGCACCTTGTTCACTAATGTTATTCATGTAATTGTGTTGTGTATAATCAGCTCATACTAGTGTCTAATTATTTCTATATAATTGTGCTGTTACTGGTGGATAGAATCACATTAGAGAACCACGACAGATTGCTGCTCGCTATATTTTTATCTGTGACTGCATAACTGTTGTTCTTCCAATTGGCTCAGTATCTGCATATTTTTATCTGTGACTGCATAACTGTTGTTCTTCCAATCTACCAACTATATTACTCAAACATAAATCATCCCTACAACTTAACATAGTTACCCTCCCACCATACCTATTACCCACAGAGCACAATCATAAAGTTTCCCTTATAAACAAACATATTCAAAAACTGAGAAAACGAATAATCTCATGCTTATCAAAACTAGCCCTAAGTGGAGACATCCACCCCAACCCTGGCCCTACCATCTCCAACCCCAATCTTCATAATCAGACTAGAAGCCACAACTTCTCCCATATTACAGCCAATAGAAAGCCAAGTGACTTCCTTCTACTATGCCTAAATATTAGAAGTATATCCAACAAAGTCCATGAACTCCATGCCACCATACACTTGTACTCCCCAGATATATTCATCCTGACAGAAACCTGGCTAAAACCTCACATTACCAGTGAGCAAATACTCCCTACAGGTTACGGCATACTAAGAGTAGACCGGCTAAACAAAAAAGGAGGTGGTGTAGCTATAATATTTAAACAGCATCTAAACATCCAGATCTTAAAATCATCAGCTCCCCAAATAGGCAATGAAGAAATAATATATACCAACCTCAAAATTAACCAAAACAAAACCATCAACATAATTGGATGCTACTTCCCACCTGGCCAAAACATCCCTCCCCTAGAAAACCTCCTCAGCTGGTCTACCCACCATCTCCCCCAAGAAACTATCATCTTAGGTGATTTCAATATTGACTGGCAATCCTGTTCTGGCAACAATCCAGTCCATCATGTACACCTTCATGGCTTCACTCAACTAGTCCAGTCACCAACCAGGATAAATAAAAACTCCACCAAGCACACTACCCTGGATTGGATACTAGTCAGTAAGAGCCCCCAGTCATATATAACAGGCTGCTTATCAGATAGCCTCAGGGATCACTCCCCAACATTCCTACTCAAAAAATACCTATACCAAGCTAAACCTGTCATCTACCATCAAATACATAAAAAACTAAACTTTAACCCACTCACATTCATCTCATCCCTCAAAGAATGTAACTGGCATCCTCTAAAGTACCTCAGTCTAGATGATGCAGTTGAATTTTTTAATACTACCTTCCTGAACATCCTTAATTACCATTCCCCCATAAGATTCTCCAGAACCAAAGCACAACACTCCCCATGGCTACAGAAAACCACTAAGTCAGAAATGAAAAACAGGGATAAAGCCTGGGAGCACTGGCGCAAAACCAAAACCCCCTCAGCTAGACAGAAATCCCTAGAACTACGCAATCGAGTCAAAAAGCTAATAAAACAGGACAAATCTCAATACTACCAGTCTGCCCTAGACTCCTCACAACACAGCCCCAAACAATTCTGGTCCTCCATAAACTCCATCCTCCACCCAGGTAAAGTCAGTACCCCTCCTCCTAACATCCCTCACTCCTCAGAAAATATTGCTACCTCATTCAACACACACTTCACCCAAACCATGCTATCACTAGCTAAACAACACAACCCCCCTCCCCTCCAACCCACACCTTCAACTAGTAATCTCCCCACTGCCTTCTCTTTTTCTCCTGTACCTACTTCCAACATAAAAAAATTCTTAACTAAACTTAAACCCACCAAATTAGCAGCAGACAGCCTCCCAAGTGAATACCTACAAATTGCAGCTGATGCTCTGGCCTACCCAGTATCCATCTTAATTAACCGATCTCTGTCAGAAAGTTACGTTCCCACACTGTGGAAAGTTTCACATATAATTCCCCTACACAAAGGTGGACCCTCCACAGAACTAACCAATTACTGCCCCATAGCTATTCTCTCTCCACTCTCCAAAATACTAGAGAGATGCATACACTCTCAGGTCTCAGACTACCTCCTTACTAACAACCTCCTTTCCAGTACTTGAGCATGGTTTCCGACCAAACCATAGCACCACCACTGCCTTACTCTCCTTTACTAACACTATCCTTCAGCATAAAAACAATGGCTATCTCTCCTCTGCTACTTTCCTAGACCTATCTAAAGCATTTGACATGGTCCCACACAAACAACTTATCTCTGTCCTCAATAACCTATCCTTCTCACAATCGGTCACCAACTGGTTTCAGAGTTACCTGTCTGACCGCCAACAATCCGTTGTATGGAAGAATGACATATCTCCTCAAATACCTGTTTCCATAGGGGTTCCCCAAGGATCCATCCTTGGACCCCTTCTCTTCTCTGTTTACACCAATAATGTAGCCTCTGCCACCAAACATGGCACACTCATACAATACGCAGATGACTCGACCATCATCTGCTCAGCCCAGTCCCTACCAAAACTGCAAAAAGTCACACAGGAAGCCTTTTCCTCTGTTGAAACATGGTTATTCGATGCCCGATTAATACTCAACCCAAACAAAACTAAACTACTCATCTTCCAACCCACCAAACATACTCAAAACAACTCTCACTTTAACATCACGGCAAAAGACAACACCACTATATACCCAACTGAACACACCAAATTGCTAGGAGTGGAAAGAGACAATAAACTAAAATTTGACATTCACATATCCATGACTATAAAAAAAGTCCACAAAAAACTAGGAGCGTTATACAGAAATAAGCAATTTCTCACCAAAGCAGCAAAGATTTCAATAGCAAATTCCCAACTTATCTCCACCCTACTTTATGCCTCTCCAATATATACCAACCTAAGGCAATGTGATCTAAACAAAGCTAGAGACCTGCTACAACAAAATCGCCAAATTCACCACAGGGGCATCCTACCGTAGTCACCACTGTCTCTCACTTGCTGAACTGGGCTGGCTTGAACTCCCTCATCTCCATCAGTGGTATCAACTCTCACTCACCCACAAACTAGTAAACCATCCACTAAATGTCCCATCCCTCCAGAATCTACTCCAACCCTATCGCACCACCAGACCACTAAGATCCAGCAGCAAAAATCACTTGCAGATCACTAAAGCCAATAACTCTGCTGGTGAAGCACTATTCTCTTGCGCCATAGCCAAATTATGGAACTCACTCCCACCCACAATTACCTCCATACCATCATGCACCCACTTCAAAACTTTGCTAAAAGCGCAACTAAAAACATGCTGGCTATGCCCTTGCAACTCCCACTCTAATATCATCCACCCCATCCAACCACTACCTTTCTTTCCACTCCACTAACTACCTTGATTATAGCAAGCTCAGATGCTCATAAGCCAGTACTTATTATACAGTACAAACTTCTTCTTCTTGTAACATTTGTTAATGTCTGGTATGCACTTCACAGATAAAGATTCTAGTTGTCTACTGATGTACTATGTTCTTCATCTGTAAATATGTTGTAAGTAATTGCTATGTAAATTGTTAATCACTATGTAATCCAATGTAAATACTGTCTGTTTATTTTAACTGTGGAGCTTTTCTCCCCGGGCCTCCACTGAAAATGGGCCTACGTCCAGTCAGACACTCCCGGTCAACAAATTTAAATAAATAATAAATAAATAAATAAATAAAAGAGACTTTCCAACTGTTGCTGCGGTAGCGTTGCCACCTCACAGTAAGATGTTGTCCTGTTCGATTCTCAGCTGGAGCGTCTTCTGTGTGCAGACATGCATGAATGGGCATACCTTCATTGAAGATTGTGCATCAGGGCTGGCAGCTCGGCATGTAAAAATCTACTGCCAATCATTAGCGGACCGGAGTTCCGCTGTGGCAACCCCTAACCGGGAAAAGCCGAAAGACACAACTTTTTTTCAAGAAAATCAAGTCAACCAGAGTATGCATAGA
The DNA here is from genome assembly GCF_019279795.1 of Protopterus annectens. NCBI lineage: Eukaryota > Metazoa > Chordata > Ceratodontiformes > Protopteridae > Protopterus > Protopterus annectens. The sequence continues at coordinate 1,959,698,650 of NC_056731.1, forward strand.
TGAATTTTAGTCCTCTTTTAAACTTTGTTCATAAACATGATTTAAAAAAACTGCATAAGAATGAACCTTGATAAAAAGGGTCTGATAAAACCTTCTTATCTAGAGTATGCGATAGTTTAATACCACTCTGCTTGCACCTCTAATCATTTCTCACCACTTCCACTGCATCTTCTGTTACCAGATGTGAATCCCATTCACTACAGTTATAAAAAGCAAACTAAACAGACAAAAAGTCCTCAAGGTCCACAAACAACAAAAACAATAATAACAACAAATAAAATGCAAACACATCAGGCAAACCCATCCAAATCAATATTAGCAAAAACAAACAAACAAACAAACAAATAATTTAAATAAATAAATCTGTTTGAATACTCACAACTGAATGGTTAGCAAAACCATACCACAGCAAAATATTACAGTAATTTACACTTAGCTAAGCAGACCACATAAAATAAAAAGTTTAAAAGAAAAGTAACAAAATTTGCCCAACTATTAACATAATGACTATAGATCTAACAATAATAACATACATTTACTAAATTTCTAACACATTTTTCTTTCTATGTATCTAGGCAACTAAGTATCTCTCTGTCTATCTATCCATCTACTCATTACAGTTTTGACAACCGGATATATGAACTGGTCTGTTTGACTCTTTAGCTATGACCCATGCTCTTTTTAAAAGAATAATAATAACTGACAATTATACATGGTAAATGTAAAAATAATAAAAACATCACACCAATAGCCCCAGCCAAACATTTATTTACCACAGTTTTAACGCTTTTGTTCCAAAACACACAAACCTCATCAAAAACTGATTTAAACAGCTTTTTTAAAACAACTTTTTACACTTTTTACAATTATCTCTAGAAAAATGTATTGACATTTATTTTATGCAACATATTTCATGCAAGCATATTCTATCCAAGTATGTTTTAAGTGTGTATTTTTAGTGTTACTTTTAAGTGTGTTCCTTTAAATGCTGCTTGTCTGGGCATGGTGCCTCTTTCTTTTTTTCTTATAACTATTTTTATTAATTTTCAAACAAAGAATCATATATACAGTATTAATCACATAGAAATATATATACAAAATTTGAACAGGTAAATGAATAGAGCTATCTAACAGAAAAACTATTTACAAGGGTGTCATATGGTTTACATATAGTACTTCTTTCATTTCTATGAACTTTCAAATCAAAGCTCGCTACAGTCATTACTCTCCATTACTTCAGTTACTTTTTGCCACATGAGATATAATTATGTAATTCTTTCGGCTCTTCCTTTGATGGTGTTCATGTCCAACTGCAATACTGTTGATGTAATACTTCTGCATTGCTTGAAGGTAGGAGAGGACTCAGACATCCATGATGGTGCCTCTTTCTGAGGTTTTAAAAGGGAAGGATGTTACTTTTTTTACAGTTTCTGATGACATTCCTTTGTTAAAGAACATTTATATAGGTTACAATACTGATGTAACAGCAGTAATCTAAAAAGCATAGTTGATCTGTTTTCGACTGGAAGCTGACACAAGGGAGGTTGGACAGGTGTGGTAATTACTGGCTCATTTGCTCCAGGGTGAGAGTAAGGGACAGTAGGCTGGTGAATAGAGTGGACGTGGACGCCTTTCCCAGCATATACTGGTATGATGCATGGGAGTGTAGGGTTAATGTGTGTGAAAGCACTCATGCATTGCTTTGACATGCCATTTCAGAAATTATTCATAAGCAAGGGAAGGAGTTAGGTGCACAAAACAAAAAATAGCTACAACACTCACGGTAGATGAGTGCTCCACTCCCTGTACCCAACTCTTGCCTCTCAGATGAATGAATTGGCAAGTAGGCTTTTGCCCTTGGGAGGAAAGAACTGGTCAGTTGTATACTTGAAGGGGAGGTTTGATGATCACTGTGTGATGGCAGGCCTCGAAAAGTTTAAATAATTACACAGAACCAAAGTGCATAGGTCTGTAAAGATAATCACTTCAAACTTACCTCAAAACTGATAAGGTACTACAGAAACAACTTCATTGTAAAGGTGAGATACTACATATTACAAAAACAAAAGTCATTATAGAACCACAGAATATATATATAATATATATATATATATATATATATATATATATATATATATATATATATATATAAACAAAAGTCATTATAGAACCACAGAATATATATATAATATATATATATATATATATATATATATATATATATATATATATTATATAAAATATTTCACAATATCGCTAACCCACTAAATCGGCATACACTCCATCGATGGGTAAGCCTACCTGCACCCCTCACACCACCTGCTAGTTATTTATACCAACCCCAAGGTTACTCCAAGATTGCAAAACAGAGGGGAAAGAGCAAAATCCCAAATCGCTGCTGTGTAGGGATCCTACAAAGCAAATGTTGGCATTCTGAGATGAACTTGCAGTTCATAAGAACAGACTTACTTCCTATACATTCGATGTACCAAACATATGTCAGAACACACTGAACTCACATACACACACACACACACACACACACACACACACACACACACACACACACACACACACAAAAGAACTTACTGAAAAAGCGAATGCATAAAATATTTTAACTTAAACACAACTACTAGAAGCAATAAAAATAACAGATTTCACAACATCTCTGACCTACTACATCCACTAATAATAGCAACACAGAATGCAAACATAAAAACTACAATGGAAGAAGGAAACCATACAAGATAGCACTACTATACAAGGCAAGTATGCAACAGCCATAAGAAATGCTAATTCCACAACAGAAAATCAACAACTAGGAGAAGAACCACACTGAAACAAAACCACAACTCTAACTGCCATCTACCATCACTTTATGCATCCATACATGCATCCAGCTTTAATTTAGAAACGTCTTGTTGTCTCTTCAAGTCTATTAGTCACAGAGATAGTAAGCTGAGCATGACAGACCAGACAGACTCCCCTATCAATATCAATGTTTTTTTAAACTCACTATGGATAATGCTTAGACATTTCCAACTTAAGTGTGAGATGTCATTTCTCCAGCTTGCCCTGGGTCTAAAGCATCCAACTAGAATCAGCGTCTGACAACCTCCTAAAGGAGGCACCTAGGAAGCATAATGATTCAGTGCCCAAACCACTTAAATTGGCTTTTCTCAATCTCTAGTAGTATTGCCAAGCTTCTCACATTCACAGAAAGTGAGCCCAACAACTCTATGGAGGAACCTTATTTCCACTACTTGTATCTGTAATCTCATCATTTTAGTCACTACCCGAAGTTTGTTACCATAAGTTGTCACCTAGAGATGTAGATTGCCTGTTAAACTGAGAGCTTCATTCTAGAAGTGAGATTCTGCTTTACCATCACTGTCCAGATCAATGCCTGCAGTATAACTACAACTTCCTCATCAACTTGTCAATCTCCTGATCCCCTCTACCCTTTCGTAAGGACAATATCTTGAGATACTTATGTTCTTCTATATGAGGTAGCTGCCCTCCTTTACCTGCAGAAGGTAATCCATTCCTTTTTGGGACAGAATAATGACCTGATTTAAAAGTGTTTATTATAGCAATAACCCACGCCTGGGTGTGGGTAATGCTGGCTTTACCCACGGTTGGCGTGGTTTGGTCCCGAGGGCGAAGCCCGAGGGACCAAACAAAGACAACCGTGGGTAAATCCAGCATTACCCACACCCAGAAGTGGGTTATTGCTATTATACAATGACATTAAGAAAATAAATAATTACTTTTCTTAAATAATGGCATTGTATAATGCCTCTTTGCTGCCCTTCCGCAGCTGTCTGGTATTCCGCGGCAGTTCTGATGTACTGCGCATGCCTACGCAGTACATCAGAGCTGTGGGCAAAAGCAACGGAGAACGCAAGATCTCCGTTGCTTTTTACTGTTTCGCTATGCTAAATGGGTTTAACATAGCAAGACAGCTTTAAAATAAGCAACGGAGATCTCCATTACTTATTTTAAAGCTGTCTCGCTATGTTAAACCCATTTAATATAGCGAGACAGGTTTTAAAAAAAAGCAACGGAGATTGCAAGATCTCCGTTGCTTTTTACACACTGTATCGCTATGTTAAAGGAGTTTAACATAGCGAGACAGCTTTAAAAAAAGCAACGGAGATCTGCGTTGCTTTTTTTAAACCTGTATCGCTATGTTAAACTCTTTTAACATAGCGAGATTAGTTTATACTAACGGAAAAAGTCCGAGCGACCGGACCTTTTTCCGTTAGTATATTGAGGGATTTACAACGGGCACGCTGGTTGGGCTGGCCAATCAGCGTGCACGTTTTAGAGGAGGAATTGTATAATATCATCCTAACCATTACCCAATCAGTACTGACCCACACCAGTGTGTGCTGGTAATTACAGGCACTTAATACCAAGAGGGCAATACTACTGCAAATAACAGAGGTGCAATCCTTACATCCCCAGACTGAATATTCCCCATACCTCAGCTGCCCCTTTATATGTTGTCTGTGGAAATCACAAATGGGGAGGACAGATAAGTCACACTTCTGTTGGAGTCCCATGTCCATTGTGAAAGTATTTAACTTAACACTGACAATTAAGATGCAACTCTTACACCACAAATTCAGGGACTGAATGATGTGTCGCAGTGACCTCAGATTTTCAGACTGTTGTAGCACCTCTCAGAAGACATTGTAAGGTGCTCAATTATATGCTTATTGGAGATCCACAAAACACATATACATCATCTCACCACAACACAAGGAAAGAAGCCAGTGATTACCTTTATACTTTATTAAAATTATAGTCCAGTCCAGTAGTAGATCCAGAATGTAGTCCCACAAAACAGATAAAATAAGCACCCACTGGATCCAATAAAATCTGGTTAACAGCAAATACAAAGCAAATACAAAGCAAAAAATTCAGACTCCTCTAGCACCTCAGCCTTTACAGAGTATATCCCTAATTCACATATTCTGTCTTTAAATAGCATGATTACAAACAATTAACCAATCATAGACTTAAATTAAAGAAAGAAATCCGAATGAAATTCTTGATTCATTTCATATGGAATTAAAGTGTTAAACTTCAGAATTAAAGTAGATTCTAACTTCCAAAGTTGTGTTTCAATATCAAAGTCATACATTTATTGTACCTGCCCCAAAATTGTAGCTTGTAAACCTTGTCTATTTCCACTGTGACATTCTTTAAAATGTGATGCAACAGGACTTTCTTCTTTGCCCTTCTTAACATCCCTAACATGTTCCTTCATAGGTAGGTACTAGGCTATCGGCCCAAAGGCCTACGTAAGCCTTGCCAACAAGGCTACAACAACCTTTGTTTGAAACTTCTTTTACTTTCCCCTATGTATACCTTAACCACAGGTACATTTCAAACCATAAACTATTCCAGTACTGTCACAGGAAAATCTCCCTTTGCATGTAAATACTTTTCATTAATTTTATCAAAACGTTTTACTACATACTGGCAAAAACTGCACTTTCCACAAGGGAAATACCTGTTGCACCTACCCCCAAACTCCTATGACTTACAGGCAGCTGAAACTTGCCATGCACTGAGAAATCTCTTATACTTCTACCTTTCGAATAAGAAAACATGGGGATACTTATTTGCTCTTGTATTAAGGAATTTATATTTTTCAAAAATACTCCAATGATATTTTACCAAATGTATTAAAACTTCTGTAAACATTGTATATTTAGTCACATAACATCATTTTGTTTATCCTGTTCATGCACTCTGCCCTGCATGCTATACCTGCTTTTAGTATTATTTTGTTGTACTACCCTCCTTTTATTTTCTTCCACTACGGTTTCCTTGTAACCTCTAGTTACAAACATGCGTGCTGTTTTCTTTCTATTTTCATCTCATACTCTATCACTACATATTTTTATTCTGAGAAATTCCCCATAGGGAATAGATTTAATAGCGTGTGTGTGTGTGTGGGGGGGGGGGGTTGACAGCTTTCCTCATGCAGTATATGACCACTCCCTTCAAATTTTCTATGTAAACTTGTTTGTATTATGCCATCATTAATACCTTGCAAAGTTATATCAAGAATGTTTACTTTAACACCTGTCTGTATTCCATCAAACTTGATATTATAGGGATTTATCTGAATTTTTTGCACAAATGTATTCACTTCTTCCCACCCCCTTCACAAATGAATATTAAATCATTTATAAATCTATAATAACTTTTGACATATTTCCTAAAAATCCATTACTATACACATATTTGTTTTCAAACATGCCCATGAAAAGATTTGCATACACGGGGGCAAAACCTGCCCCCATGGCTGTTCCACGAAGCTGCCTATAAAGTTCCCCACAGAACTCAAAGATGTTATTATTTAAACAAAAATGTATTTGTTCAATAATAAAATGTGTTTTAGGCAAGTCCTTATAAAAAATAATATTGCTTCTAAGCCATGTACATGTTCAATATTTGTATATAAACTGGTAACATCCATTACAATGAAAAACATGCCCTTCTTCCACTTTACATTTCTGATTTTACTTAAAAAAAATCAAAGGAATCTTTGATATACCACCTTAGCTTCTCTGCTTCTTCTTTCAAGCAGGAATGTAAAAAAAGAGCGAAGTTATGTGTAAAATAACTGCATGCAGAGACTATGGGATGTCCTGGTGGATCCACTAAACTTTTATGTAGTTTAAAGGCACAAAAGAAGTATGCCATAGTGTTATCTTTAACTGCAAATTTTTTATATACGTCCTCTTGTGAGAAATATTTTAGTCTTAACCCCTTCATTAGCAGTTCTTTGAATTTAATTACTGCTTCTTGATAACACCCCAGCTCCACCATGCATAAACTTTAACATTCTTTAAATGAGCATAAAACATATTCAGATACTGATTATAATGAAGCACTACTAATTTACCCCCTTTATCTGATGGTTTAAACACCAATTCCCTATTTTCACTTAACTTTAATAGACTTTTCCATTCTTCTCTACTTAAATTATATTTAACTTCTTTCTTGTTTTTATTCACTTTTTCAGGCTCTTTATCTACTGAAAATTGTAAAGCAGAAGAAAATTGCTGTATACTTTCATCCCTGCACACAGGAATAAAATCACTTTTGTATGTCACATTTTCAGTGTTTAAGTTTCTAGATCAGAAACACATGGATGAAAACTCATTTCACTTAGATCATCTTCACTGTCCACACTGTTATCATAAATTACGTTTGTATCTTGTGCAAAAAAAAAGATTTTAAGTACAATTTTCTAATAAATTTAAACACTTCAATTTTCGCTTCATACTCTCTAGGAAAAGCCGTGGGAATAAACTTTAAACCTCTATTTAACAGTACGACATCAGTATCTGATAAATTACATAGGATTGTAGATTAGTACTAGGCTAACTGCCCTTGCGAGCCATTATAAGCCTAGCCAATTATCCCTTGTGAGACTCAAACCCTGCACTTTATGTTTGTAAGGCAAACACCTTAACCATTAGGCCATCCAGACAAATTTACTACATAATCATTATTTACAATATTTAACTCAGTACCACTTGCCTTTTTTATATGTCTGGTAGTTGGGGTTATATTCCCCATAACTGTCCTGTCCATGTTCATAGTTTCTGGACCTCTTTTTATTGTAATTCCTCCCTGGTTCACGAACTTTCTTGGCCATATAGCCCAGGTTAGCTGGTTCAGAAAGTCCTGGAAACTTGTTCTCTTCATCACGGTATCATTCACAAACGAAGATTCACTTCCCACTGATGAAATGTTGCCATTATTTACATTTCTTCCTGCTTCTTGCTGAAATCTCACCCTCTGCCATTTCTGTGACTGGCTAGTTGAAACACTGAATGCAGACTTCCGTTTATAATCATGTATATCCCTCTACAGTTTATCCTTCTTATGAGTAATAAGTTCTTTTTCATAACCTGACAGTCTTTCATTCATTCCAGCCAGGAAACTTCCTAAAACTGAATTGCTAGATTGCTGAATGATGTTCCGACATGCCTCTTTCATCTCAGTCACTAATTTCCTTCTTTTAAGGTTGTCTCTCTCAATAAGAATCTGTACCCACTCAGTGCTACATTTGTGGGCAGCAGCTATCCATCTAGCATGGAAGCTTTTCTCTTCTTCCTCATGTAAATTAAAGGGAGAGGAAGGTCTTTTCATAGCTCTCAAGCCTCTAGGGGTAATGTTAAGCTCTACACACTTTTGCAGACTTAAAGTGTTCAAGAAAACCGATGTTTCCTTAAAAACCAGTCTCTCCACCTTATCATACAGCTGCTGCAACTCTGGAGTAGCTGCTGTCTCTCTGCTTTTTCCAGTTGCAGCAAAAGGGTTACCATTCCGTTGATTTCTGCTCTCTCCCCACATGGCACACAGAGCAGGCATGGCTTCACTTGTATTGTGTGCCGAAACATTTACCCCTTCTTGGCTTTTGCTTAGACTAGCTGAAGCTGTATTCTCAACATTCATATACATATTTGCAAATTCCTAGAACCACTCCAATATCTGTGTAAGTACAAAGAGTTCATCCACCGTTCCAAATCCAGGACACAAAATGCATTGCACTTCTGGAATCAGAGGCTCAATTATTTCACTATTCTGTTAAAGGTATTTCCATGAAGAGCAAAAACGTGATCTCTCTACAAACAGAACATACCTTTCTGTGCCTCTTTTGGAATGTAGTACCATCATCACCTAGTCTGTAAATCCAGAGTTACTGCCCCTACTTTGCATGCAACATTGAAAAGGTGTTAATCAAAACACCCCAACAACATGCAGTGCCTTTAGCATTTCTGGCTGGATTTCATGTGCTCCCACAATCTTGCCACTGCAGAGGTGTTTAATCACCACAGTAACTTCATCTACAGTAATGTATCCTCTCTTACCACTTGGTTCTGGCACACATTCCTCAGAGGAGGGCATGTCCACTGTATTCAGAAGTTCCACAAAATGTTCATTTTACTAATGTCCCCAGATGACCACAGTTCTTCTAATCCATGATGGGAGCAGATTGGCTGCCAAGAACAATCTCAGACCATTATATGAACAGTATGTTCTAAGATATCCAGTAATTGTGGTTTCTACATAGAGTCAATAAAGTCTTTTGTTAGAGTTGTAAAAAACTTGAAATGTAGTATTTGAATTTAGTGCTATGCAGCACGTTTCAGCTCGTTTGTGCTTGAAAATTTGCCTACTTAGTTTTCTTTCAGTTTTTCCTTATGTAAAAAGAGGCACACAGAAAACAGTTGGCTTCATATATAAGACCACTGCTTCTACGACTAAGTTGTTTATTAGATGTACAGGTCTTTGTATGGGCAGTAATAGGAATTTTACTGCCTTCCAAAATATACTTGCACTGGTGGCAAAAACCTCATTAATATCTTCCCTGCATTCTATTAGTCATTGGTTGTACTTTCCAATCCTCTTTTAAAACTAAATTTAAAGTTATTTAAAATGTTTGCCTCTTTTGTATATTATAAGTGGTCAATCATCCAAAAGTCTAGTCACTTCTAGAAAGCTATATGTTAGCATAGATGCTGCCCCCATTGCCAACCTCTGAACTGTTGAATTTTCCTTGGAAGAACAGGTAGTTACTGTCCAATACAACTTCCATAAAATCATGCAGCAACCTGATATCTGTGTTAGATAGGAAGTTTCTGTGAATTAAAGCCTGTTGCAGCATGTGCCATACTGTACCAAATGCCTGTGGCTCAACATATATACCAATCTTGGGACAGACATCAAGCTAGACATCTTGATGACTACTGTGATCTTGACATATGGCTTGTTGTGTTAAACTGTTGTTGGAAAACAAGCTTTTTCACATTGAAAAAAATTCATGCACAGACTAAGAGGTGACTTGTGTTTGGCATACAATGCATCCTCTGACACATTACTGATGGATTTATTGCACAAAAGCTAGTCAAATGGCATCAGAAATACTCGATCTAGGGATCTAAACCTCTTCTGCAACATCAACCCAATGGTTTGGAGAGCAGATATATCTTGTAGAGGATACTGCTGCTGTAGATCAAGGTCCTCATCCACAAAAAACAAAGTTCAACCCTGTCCATATTCAAGCACAACTTAGATCTATGGATGGGAAACATAAAATTTACCCCAGGACTGCCCCCCCTGTACTGCCAATGGACAGAGACAGCTGCTAAGTGTTTACCCAATGCATGGGTCCCCTCAGATTATCTATGGCATGATCCTAGTTATTCTCATCAGGGCTAATATATAATTATCAACTATGGGAAGTGTAAGACCAATCTATAACCAAAATGTTTTAGGTTATTTTGAGTACAAAAAGGGAAATTGGCTACATTTAAAATGGCCTACACCGGCAGCAAGCCTAGTACTTACCTATGACCCTATGAACCCATTTACATCCTGCAAGATTTAATGCCAGTTTTTAAGACAGTCTTTGTAGAAACAATTACATCTACCATGGCTTAGTACAACATTCTGTATATTTTACTGAAAGACCATTTAGCATGTCACTCAGCCTGCCACACTTCTCTGAAAACAACTTTTCCTTTAGCTTATTTCCATTTTGTTACTCCACCTTTGCAGGCATCAAGTGAGCTTACAGAGAATAAGACAGCATTTTAAGTTACACTATCCAGTTCCTTATTTGGTAGGAACATCTACATTTTTAGTAACAAAGTAAGATATTTCTCATAATTTTACCTGGCATTGCTTACCTTAATAACAAGCTGTCCCCATTTGGTATATTATCAGTTGGGTACACCTTGGCTTAGCAGTGAATACATCCTCAAATTCTTGTAGCATTGCTCATATTTCCTGATCCTGCTTAGCAGATAGCTGTTGAGACAATACTATCCCGTTTGCATGAAGTATGAGATCAAGTTTCACTGGAGTGATCTATGACCAGATCCACTCTTATTCCTCCTGCAACCCAATGCATATACCAAGTACTAGACTCTCTTTATTACAATAGAGCTCCATCATATTTGCATAGCAGAGTTTGTGTTTCTATCCCCTGCCTGGCAACCCCACTACGTAACTGACATCACCTGTCTTCCAAACAATATAATTTATGTACCTAATAGTGTAAGAACACATTACTGACTATTTAACAGAAATGCGAACCTTTACTTTTTGTCTTACTGTATACTGTCTGGTTGTCACTGATCTGTCACAACAAATCTTGCGTTCCTGTTTTTGTGTCTGTGTGCCAGTCTTCTGTGCCATCCCCATAAGCTCCATAAGTTTAATACTGAAATTCTTCAAGCATGTACTCCACAGCAAACTCCTTGTGGGAATCACATTTATCCCCTAACACAGTCATCATGAATTAGATTTAATCCCTCACTCTGTGACCATTAAGTTGTTCAAATGGCAAAAAGAACTTGTGTATACTTGGGAGCATCTCTCTGAACGCAAAGAGAAGATTGGGTATGTACATATCTCAAACTTGCCTACAAATGTTCTCAGCATACTCTTGAAAACAGAATTTAACCTCTCCACCAAACCATTTGTTTGTAGATGGTCTGGAATATTTTAACTGATTTACACCACAGGAGTTTCTGCAAATCAGTCAAAAGGACTGAGGAAAATTGACCTTGCTAAAAATGTCATACAGAGCATTTGCCACATTTTCTGTCTCAAACCTGTTGCTTCACAGTTCCTTGTATCATAATCTACCACTACCAAGATACACCCATTGCTTGTAGTGATTGACATTCTATGAACCCTCAAAAAACAGCAAAAAGTTCAAAACTAACCAGAAACTATTGCGTAGCTGAAGTGGTAAGCCCTAATCCAGATTTAAAAATAACCAGTGTTGAGCCTGAATTCAAATTTTATTATATATTAAAAACAGGTAAGTACTTTCATCCAAATAAGTTTTTAATACATAATAAAGCTTTAAATCAAGCTCAACAATGGTTGTTTTTAAATCTGGATAAAGCCTTACTGCTTCATCTATGCAACAGAGTATATGAACCCTCACAATATTCATGGCTAACCTATGAAATGGTTCCTTAATAAGAGACAAAAGCAACAAAGCAGCCTTAGCATTCTTTTTTTCATGTCTTGGCAACCTTTTGACATTTTTCACATGTCTTGAAGTACCCTCTCATGTCTTTTGCAATACCTGGCCAACAAAATGATTGTGTAGAGCTATTTTCTGTATACTGCATGCTGAAACACTCTGAATAAAAAAAAATAAATACTGTGGGCTATGTCCATAAGCACCCAAAAGTAGGTCCTTGAAACTACCAGATGCTGTACCATGTCTCTGTCTAACACTCCTTCAGGAGTCTCTGATATGTACAGTATCCCTTTTCCGAGTACATGGATTATTTCTTGTCATAAGAACAAGAAGCCTCCTTGCTCACCTTCTTCAAGTTTTGTAAGATGGGATCTGGCAGTCGTGCTTCACTTAATCCTCTCTTTGTGATTCCCCCAGTTCCTCTTCAATGATGATTAGTATTTTTAACAAGTGTGCATTAAATTTAGATTTACAGTTACCCACCATCTCTTTTGTTGATGGAACTCCTAGAGAAAGTTCAGTGCCCTTTTTATAGCAGTGATTCAGGTTCTGCTGCAACCTAGCTCTTTTCCTGGGTAGGCTCATTATCCACCTTTCTCAGACGGATAGACATTGTCTGGATATATCCTTCCTGACCAAGTGATTGCCTCCATGCTTGGGTAACTACCTGCATGTATAATTATACTGTGACCTCATGGTTGTTATGTATTAAAATCAATTGGGGTATCATCACCTGTCTCCCTGTCCTCATTCCCACGCCGAGTGAACTCTGGACAACAGTACCTGAAAATGTGCCTGTCTCATGGCCCCAATTTAGATGTACTACTAGGACAATTCTTAACAGTATTTATGTCTGATACAGTATCCCATTGTCAATGGTTTCTTTGCCCTCTACTGGGTTAGGGTACAGGCCTTTGTGATAGGCTGGAACAGCTGCAGTTTCAAGACACCCTACCAATTCTGTGGTGGTACTACCTCTCTTCATTACCGCATATGACTTTTGTCCCCCACCATTCCTCTGTAGAATCTAGACTCTGCATGCTTCAATTGATCACAATGAAAACATTTTACTCCAAAACGTTGGTATGTAATTGAGGCTTTCCACCTTTGTTTGTGCAACCTGGTGTGAAGAAGATTTAGATTTACCTTTTAGTTCCCCTTATACCCATGGATAGTGTTGGCCACAACCTTCTTGTGCAGTTAAGCTCTGCTTTTTGACAGAGATCTCCCTTCCTAATCATTTTCTTAGCAATGTCACTCTCCCAGTCTGTAAAACATATTCATGCATTGTAAGATGACGTACTGCGTGATTACTGCCTTACCATAAGATTTCCTGACATTTCAAAAGTAGTATATTGATGTTTATGAACCCATTTATGAAAGTAAGTGCTTATTTCTGCAATGAAATCTCTTCAAGTTCCCTTTGTTCTCTAAACATTTTAATAAGCTTCAGGAATGCATTTAAAACATTCAGATAAAGAGTTTTACCCTCTAGATAGATATTTTATGTAAAGTATGTGTAGTTATGCCTGAAAGCAGATGGATTAGACAGCTCAAACTCGCCTAACCCCTTCATTGATTTAGTGTTAAATGTGCACACATTGAAATGCTGAACAAAACTATCAACTGCAACCCCTCAGTGTACTGAGGAAATAATTTAGCACCGGCACTGGCACCTAGGACTGGGTTTCTACCTGTACTACTAATGTGCCTATGTGAGGAATTATTAATTGTCTCTCATGTGGGGGGCTCTTTTTCCATCTCTGCAGCTTTGGTCTCTCTGCTCACTCTCTTTTCATTGGTGTATCCCACTTTGTATCTTAAGCTACTTCATTTCATTGGCTGCCCTGATATGCTAGTAACTTTAGTAGAATGCTTAGTAGTTAACTGCAAAATATTTAAAACTGAAATGTCTGCCTCTAGATCTAAAACTGCACCAATAAAACTGTCAGCTTCAGTGAAACAAAAATTAGAGAATAATATGTTCCATTTAGTGGGAGGATAGGTCACATTACCAAGCTCTGTGCTATCAGTACTATAAGAGCATGCTACTAGTAGAAATGCAAAAACTGAAATGTATGCTTTAAATGAAGTTGTTTCTGCAGAGTGCAATAAAGCAAGACAAAGGAAACTGAGTTAACACTATCCCCCAGATTTACTAATCTTCTGTACAAGACTAGTCTAGTCCTGCATGGAAGCGGCCGCTTAGGAGCAGGACAGCTGCACGCCATGCATAGTAATGAAGGCACACTGCCTGAGCTGCCAGGCTTACATGGAGCATGTACGAGTGCAGGGGGCGTGTCTGAGAGCAGTGGAAATAGATGAGTGAGACCGCTCATAGGTGTCCACATATCCCCACCAAACGTTCCCCATGTATACAACAGCCACAGGACATAAAAATCAAAAGTAGAAACCATTGTATTGTTGTCTAAAACTCCAAGTACAGCTAACCGAAGCTGCGCAGGTGCTCTCATTGTGAAGCTATGGTTAAAGCAGCCTAAAAGGCTGAAGAGGATAACAAGGACAACATATGCAAATGAAGCATCTCAGCAATAGTGTAGTGGGCAGAGCGTTTGCATAACAAGCAGGCATTCCCAGTTTGAGTCCCAGTGCAGCACAGTCTATTTTACACGGCAAAGCATGGTATAAGTAATATTTGTAATGCAAAACCCACTAAATAACAATACATTTTTATGAACTGGAGTACTGCAGGAAATGCACATGTGAAGAGACAGTATCATAATGAATAAGGCAGCAGTAAGCAGGTGTAAGCACAAATAAGCAGTAGTAAGCCTATGTAAGCATTAGTAAGTGTGCGCAAGTGCGTTTGCGTGGGGGTATGCACTGCCAACACAGGTTAAGTAAAGGAGAAGCTAACTGGGTGCAGTAAATTGTGACCGGAAGTTAGCAGTGCTTACCTCTGCGCAAACCTGCCTACAACCGCTATAACGTGCCTTAATCACACCGTATCCAATGGCTGGTGTTCTGCCCAGCAGCAAAAAAAACAGCGTCTGTAAGGCTGGAACTCAGGACCATGCACACCATACACAAAATAATTTACCACTAAGCCATGCCAGATATGCATACATCGTATGTTGTAAGAAACAGAACTCCAGCCCAGTCATGCAACAGTACAGAGAATGTATACCTACATCTAGATGGATGTGTGTGTGCAAATATAATACTATCTAAATGGATACAACATATGTAGTCACATATATAAATATATATATATATATATATATATATATATATATATATATATATATATATATATATAATTATCCAGGAATATATACATATATACAAATATATGAACATATATACATGCAAATATGTCATCTATATGTCCACATATACACAGCAAGTTACATATATGTATGCAGATATATATGTCGCCGTAGGTATATACGGACATAGTTAGAAATATGTAAGCAAATATATATACCCACAGAGGTATATATGGCCTGACATCTGTAGATAGTAATAGTAAATCAACAGAAACATATATGTCCACATGCACAGTTAATGGGCTTGAGAGGCCCCAAACAAGATACGTTCCTGACGAATTGGCATACCCCCGCCCAGCCAAACATGTCCACCCTGCAATACACTACCAAGCTCATTGTATTGTACGTGGTTCATTACAATGGGGATTCAAATTAGCCCTCTGTTATGTTTCACATGTTGACATCACATTTCCCTCTCCCCCACCCACTAGGCGGGCTGAGCTGTACAGGCCCATCCAACACAGGCCATCCCCAAACCATACATTCATTACCCACAGTTCCGCTTCCCCCACCTGCTGCATACACGCAGTCACCATCCCTACCCTGGTTACCGACCCATAGCGACCACACCACCACACATTGCCCTCCCTCCACCCCCCCTCAGGACCCATCCCGTATGTTGTCCCGACCCAAGTATCCTAGAACTAGCACACGCCATAGACCATGCACATAGCCATGGGTACCTTTGTAACTCTGGGTGTAGATGAAAGTTGAATACCCAATGTTTAGGTTATCCCGCATGGGACAAATGTTTCCCTGGTACTAACAATAGATTTTATGTGTGACTCTGTGTACACTAATGGATTTAGCTGTAGGTATCACAAAGCATACATGGCACACAAGGTTGGCCGGTATGCACACGGAACACAGTATCCAGCAATACCAGTCTACATTACAGGATATGTAGCTAAATATGTAGAGGTATGTGTGTGTATATATACCCATAACTAAATAGTTATACACCTCTCCCTCCCTGTAGTACAAATGTATACATACATAGACATATATATATATATATATATATATATATATATATATATATATATATATATATATATAAAAACACCCACATATAGATATATACATATGCAGTCACCCATACATCCACATGTCATTAGATATATATACAGCAATATGCATATATATATATATATGTGTGTGTGTGTGTGTGTGTGTGTGTGTGTGCATATGTATATATATATATATATATATATATATATATATATATATATATATATATATATATATATATATATATATACACAGATATATAGCTATGATATGATACAGCACTTAAGAATGACATATGTTCACAGGCCATGCCAATGGAGGTGAGGGGCACAATCAACAAACGTGTAACATGTAGCATTACCTTTCCAGCCAGACAGAGGAAACATACAAACAAAAACACAAACAATGTAAACAATCCACTGCTCCCCAAACCACAGGCAGGATACAACCAGAGGGGGGGGCACTGTGGACCCACTAAGTCTAATTTTGGAACAGAGACAGGAGCATCCCTTGCGCGACACCACAAAAATTAGATCTTGTGACTGGAGGTCCGTCCGTGCAATGACTTTTCAAGGTGGGGCATGTATGTACCTGGACTACAAGGATGGGAAAGCCTGATGACCCATGGGGCGAGACAACATACGAGAAGGGCCCAGAGAAGTGGAGAGCGGCCAGTGTGTAGTAATGTGTTTAGACCCACCCTTTACCCAGAGTAAGGATGAGTGCTGTAGAGTAGGTGCGTGGGGGGGGAACTATGGGTATGATATTATGGGCCGAGGCTTGAAGGTGTTGGCTGGATCGGTTCTATTCGGACTGCCCCAGGGATGTAGGCAATAGTGTGCACTGGACAGAGCTTCCACCTAACAAACAGTCACTCCCTGTACAAGTCCCACTGCAAGCACAGTCTATTTTATATGGGAAAGTACGGTATAATCAGATGTGTTGTTGCAAATCCCACTAAATAACACCAAAGAATGCATGGTTGCAACACTCCACTGTAGGCATGTCAGCTGAACTAATTGGTATCACAAGGTATTATTGTTGTCCTCATCCCCACCCAGGGGTGTGAGTGTCCAAACCTACCTCCAAATGCTATGTATATACACATCTGTTGCTGTAGAAGAAATCGCCAGCTGTGGACCTTCCTGTCAGCCTTCCTGAACATCCCTGGATATTTCCCCTACTATCTGTCCCTCTGTGTGCCCCATTAACACCACATACCCCTGTTTCATTACTATTAATGTTCACAGTCACAAGTAGGTGACACCCTCTTCCCCAACTATATTGGCAGAATCTGGACCCCCTACCCATGTGTATTACCTCAGCTGTCCCACACGACACATGTAAATAACACATGAAGGAACACCACAAGCACACTTGAATCAGCACATGCTCACCACCTGGCAAACTCCCCCCCCAACTTACACTCTATACCCCTATACCAACTAGTGAAACCAACACCGCCTGTCCTGCCTTGCATACAAATCCCAACATCCTTCAAACCTTCCCTATTGCTCCCCTACCAATTATTCCAATGGCCCACTATACAGTTACAATGTTGCCTCTCTACCTACCTACCTACTCCTTCACTATTCTCTTCTACTCTACCACACAGGTATGGAATAACTAAACCTAATCCGAATACCTGAGTGTAACCTATCCAGAACTGTTAAACTGGAGTCTAACTTCACCTTAAACTGACCTTTGTCAACAGTCATACTTATTTATTTATTTTATTTATTTGCATTTGTTAACCGGGTTGGTCCAGCTGGGTAAGAATTACCCTTTTTCAGTGGAGACCCGAGGGGAAAAGCTCCAAACAGACATACAAATACATATGAATAGAGACAAATTAACAATATTACAGAGGAAAACAATATTATGGGTACAATGGATAAGAAAAACAAACAATGAAAGTTTGAGAATATGAGTAAGGTAGGCCAGAGGCATGCATGCAAAATATTTATGAAAAGGTGTTCTGAGCAAGATCTCTGAAATAAGTTAAAGTAGGCAAAGAAATGATGATTTAGGTGTGGAGTTAGCAGTGTGGGAGTTTTAGGTGGGAGCATGTGAAGGACATTCCCATTTGGAGGAGAGATGGGAGAGAAGCATGGATTTGAAATTGTTGTGGTTAGATATATTACGTAGTGGTGTGGGGAGATTGTTCCATAGTTTGGCTATAGTGTGGGATATACTTGACATGTAAACCTGACCTAAGCATGTATAATACTGACATGTTAATGTGAACTAAGCATGAATAATGTGCTACGTAGCTATGTTAAGTCTGTTACTCTCTACGAATGTGTACACCTCAGTATTACTTGTAATGTGTAGCTGGGGTTTACTGTGGAGCTCCACTCCCCGGGCCACCGCTGACAATGGAGAAGCATCCGGTCGGATTGTCCTGGTCAACAAATGTGAACTAAATACATGAAGTAGCAGGGGGGGGGTATGTGGCAGCAAGTGGGGTTAAGCTTGTTTTGGTAGCAGTAAGCAATGCCCACACCGGTTTAGTAATGTGGAGGCCAACGCAGTGTAAGACACTGTAACCGGAGGTCAGCAATGCTGAGCCTCGCGCAAACCAGTGCATACCCGCCTAAACTTCTTCTACAGTGCCTTAGGCACTCTGTAACCAACAGCTCCCATCATGCCCATTAACAAAATAATCTGCACTCCCAGGTTCCAACCCCCCGACCCTGCACACTATAGTCTAAGTGAGGTACCACTAAGGCATGGCAGAACACATTCAGCTGCTGTTATCACAAACATATCATCCAGCACAGTCATTCAACAGTATAGGGAATGTATGTAAGTATGTAGAGTAGTACCAGCAAACATGTGTGCATTGCTCAATCACAGTATTCCGAGCAGTCCATGTGTATCAATGAACGGTGCCTGTCCACACATACTGTGAGAACAGTAGTCTTGCATAATACTGAAGAGAAGAATGAAAAACGGTGCACGCCATGGGGGTGTGGGGTGTGGGCATGCTTCATGCAGAGAATGTCACTCTTGGGTCATTGGTTCAACGAAACCAGGAGATGAGGTTGGCCCAGTGTGTGAGCAAACTGCTGCTTCTCGAACCCCTAGCAGGATGCTACCAGTGGGAGAAACAGTGTAGACCAGCAAAGTCTACTCGTGACACAACAACAGGTCTGTCCCTAGCAGGACGAACAAAACTTTGTGAGTCACATAGATGTTTCCACCAGTATCGGAGGAGGATCAAGGGAAGGCTCATATGTACGTGGACTAAATGGATGAAGAGCCTGCAGAAGCTTGGGTCGAGACAGTATAATGAAGGCGTACCGACACGTGCAGAGAGGGAAATGTGTGTAGGTGTGGTATGTCTAAGCTAGCAACTGGAGAATGGATGGATGCTGTTTACGTGGAGCTCGGGGGCTGGGGGAAGGAAACATGGGTATGACATTATGGTAGAAATATGCAAGTGAAGCGGAACAGCAATAGTGTAGTGGATAGAGCATTCGCCTTACACGCAGGCAATCCGGGTTCGAGTCCCACTGTAGTATATTCCATTTTCCCTTCCAAATCACTTTTTTATGATACATACTTATTTTTGCATAACCAAATAAATAACATATATTTCTGAACTGCAGTACTGCATTTAACGCAGATGTGAGGTGTCAGTGTCATACTGTTGCAAAGTCCACAGCTAATCATATGTGCCCCATACAGTATCACAGATACAAATGGAAGGTAAACTGTGTGATGAATGATAACTCCATGCATGTCTTCAAATGCCCCACTCCCCATGAGCCAATATACTATTACTGTCTAAAATGTACCACTAGTAAGCAAAAGTAAGCAGTAGTAAGCATACTTAAGTACTAGTAAGTGGGTTTAAACCTGTTTGCGAGGGGATAAGCATTACCTACACAGACTAAGAAAAGTAGAAGCTAACTGAGTGTAGGAAACCGTAACCAGAGGTCAGCATTGCTTAGGTCTGCGCAAACCCGACCACACCCGCTTACAACTGCTTTAAAGTGCCTTAATCACTCTGTATCCAACGTGTTCTGCCCAGCAACAAAATAAACAACACCTGCAAGGCGCAAACCCAGGACCCTACACACCACTGACAAAGTGATTTACTACTAAGCCATACCAGACACAAATAAATCTGATGTTTTCAGAAACATATCATCCAGTCCAGTCATGCAACAGTACAGAGAATGTATACCAACATCTAGATGTATGTGTGTGTGAATATATTAATATCTAAACAGATACAAACAACATATCTATATATGTAGATATATATATATATATATATATATATATATATATACATATATATATATATATATATATATATATATATATATTTCTAAAACTATATACATATATAGCAATATATATGAACATATATACATGCAAATGCCTACAACGACACATATATGTGTCTACACCTATATGTCTACATATACACAGCAAGTTACATATGTGTACGCAGATATATATTTATGTAGGTATATACGGACATAGTTATATATATGTTAGCAGATATATATATATATATATATATATATATATATATGTATATGTATATATAGGTATATATGGCCATACATCTGTAGATAACAATGGCAGGTTAACAAACACACATATGTCCACATGCACCATTAATGGGGTTGAGAGGCCCCACACACTATACGTCTTGTACGAGTAGGCATCCCCCCCACAGCCAAACACATCCACCCTGCAATACACTACCAAGTGTTGCAGATCCCATAACCAGGACCTGACACGACATGGGCACAAGATGTTGACAGTACTACATCCCACCTGTATGATGTCAGGCTGGTATTGGTAACATATCATGCAGTACAGTCTGCTTTCCATAGGAAATGTAATAAGTGTAAGCCAGCAACATCCCTAGGATACAGATATACATGTATATATATATATATTTATATATATATATATATATATATATATATACATATACATTTATATAGATATACATGTGACTACACATACACAGATATATGTACAGTAAAATAGTTATGTAGAAGGTGCACACAATATGGAACAGCCACTAGGCCTACAGTTAACACCTGAACAACTGGATACTGTATGGGCCACCCATACAAATGACAATTGTTGCCTGCAACATATACCCACAGAAAGGTCATAGGAGAAACACCACACACACTTTCATTGTGTACTATTACAGTTCTATATGCCATGTCATATGGCTGTTCAGACACTGACAACCATATAAAGGTTCACAACTGTTGTTGCCCAGGCCAAGCCCTTCACATTGTACAATAGTGAAGACAAACTGGGCCACAGGATACCAAACAATCAACAGTATGTAATGCAGATGTATAGTTCAGCAGCCTCTATCTACACCCTGTACAAACTCAGTAGGTGGTAAAGATGTCATGTGACCTCATGGGTTGTAACTGTTTCATAACAAGGCATAACTGACACCATCACGAGCGCACTGACAAACAGAACAGTCTGTATGGCAGGAGGCAGTAGGAAGACATTAACCCAATTCATGTAAGTAATGTAATTATAAGTGAAGTATATGGTACTGTACATCCAAATACCTTAAGGCAGCTCACCCCAATACCCCCACATTTTGTAACTGCCTAGGTCATTTATGGTGCTCCCCCCAGACTGAATAATACAAGGCCATATACCACTGTTACATACACTGGCCTCTGGAGTGCATAGGGCACACATATATTCTATAGGTGACGCATATGTGTGGGGGATACAACAGCAGTGGACTGATGGCAGCAATGGCAGTGTGATATACTCACGGCCCACTACAGAACAACCACTGACAGCATGACATATGTGCAAAGCCTGGTATGTAGATGAAGGACAGAGGCTGGAACACAGGCACATATATGGACAACTGTTGCCATACACTAAGCAAGTTGCTGGTGTTACAGGATAGTCTGTAACATACCCTTAGTCAAGGAATTGAGGTTAGAAACAGAAATGGATGTAGCCATGTACCAATAGCACTCAACACACACACTGCCAGTGTAATATCTGACACAGGACCTGTGTGGTGGACAGACAAAACATGATAGGCATACCTCAGGCCAGCAAGAGGATAGGCCCACAGTTGTGAGCTATGCAGACAAACTGCATTCCAAGGTAAACTAGTATGTACGCACACACACCCTGTAACACCAGTACTATACAAAGCATAACACAATTCTACTCACACTCTGTCTGTAGTTCCTGATCCTCCTACAAATATGTAGCTGCCCTGAGTGTGCCAGTTCTCCTGTAAGAGGTACTGCTACCTGCTGTCGGTAACACTGATGCCTACACACAAGAATGATGTCCATCACCCAGGAAATGTTAAGGGACCATGCCCACATGATGTAGGGATTTATTGTGGGTGGCTGCCATAACAGTGGTAATTGGTAGTGCTACACATGTGTAATCATATATATATGGCTATCTAGATAAGTATATCAACATATATTTCCACCATAGTCCTGGACATGGAGTGTAGCCCTACCCCAGCCCCTGCAATCCCAATGTTGTAGTGCAAGGGGATGTCAGGCATGTATAGCAGGTATATTAACTGACTATTGCTACTGTCATTGGAATTGTCTTAACAGACATGGTGTGTGTGGGAGGTCACATCTGTTTATAACATGTGTGCCATTGGCTACTGACAGACATCCTAAGGACATCATTGTAAAGTACCGCTGCTAGAACATAATGCCCCTGTGGACTGCAGCAGAGATATTGGCCAATATATTTATTTATTGTTATTATTTATTATTTTATTATTTTACATTTGTTGACCGGGCTAGTCTAACTGGATATATGCCCATTTCCAGTAGAGGCCCGGGGAGAAAAGCTCCAGGGAAAAAACATACAATTTAATAGAGAATAACATAAAACAGTTTTATACAGAAATAATTATACCATAAAGGCAGTTTTATACAGCAATGATTTTAGCATAACATGGTAGCTAAAGAAATTTGTTAAAAGAAAAAAGAATAAAAAAATAGAAGAAATATGTGGAATATATGTGGAAATCCTGACACACTCTGTACAGTCCAGAGGTATACACATTTGCCCTTAGTGCAAAACATGTGTACCATGCCTGACAATCTGGATGTAGACAACCATGTAGATGGTTATAACACATAACGACTGCTATACATATGCCACCATAGGTAATGCATTCACATACCCCTGTCTGGCCTGACACATAATGACCACTGGTACAGGGGTGCCATGGCCACATACTACCCACTACATATTGGCATACATCTGTACAGCATCTCACTGCTCTGTCTGAGATACATGACTGTTAAGGGTGGCCCAGCAGCAGTACACCTGGCAAGTATCTGCACATGACATCACACTGGGTAAGTACACTAAGCTGCTAGGCATGTAACAATGCACTGTGCATGCTACAGGCAGACTGGCTCAACACTGGCCTACATCTCCTATGGTGGAATGCACATGTACCTGCATATATAGCAGGCTCAACAGGCATGTCACAGCACAGGGTATGATATATCTGTCTGAAAGTGCATAACCACAGCCAATGTGAACACAGCCACAGCCACATATGGTAAGCTAGCATAATAGTACAGTATATGGACTATCTGTTCTACACCATCCTCATATGTGCCACTCACAGACTGACCCTACATATACTGGGCTGCTACACAGTTTGGTCGGATGTCTGTCTGTGGTATGGGTTATGTGTGTGTATGGCCCTACAAACATGTACACCAATACAGTACCATACAGTGAAGCAGCATGTAACATCAGATAGGAGGGGAACTTGAACAATGACATCTACCACAGTCTGTACACAGGCTAAAGTACATATTACCAATACACACACTGTCGACATTCACCATAAGTACACAGACCTCAGTACTGTACAAACATCCACAGAATGTCCAGGTAATGTCATGTAATATAACCCCTACTGTACATAACATGTGTAGCAGTTGGATATATCACTGGCATGTTATCAGATATGATGACACTAATTATGGTGTACAGCACATATGCACCACTTCATGCATGACATATGTACAAAGGCTGACAGAGGTGTGACTGGAAGCACATACGCAGGACCAATATTGACATGTTGCTGTGATAACCTCATACATTTATTGTTGTAACAGGGTTTGTTGCAACATATGTCCTATGAGAGATATGACGTCAGCAACTATCACGGCTTTCTCCATCTACAGACTGCAATCCTCACACTACCTTCTGCAGTCCACAGATAGATGCTCCATGGGTAACACATGAAACCAAAGGCACAACACTGTCCAGTCTGCAGATGACCCTGCAGATGGGATTCCTCATAAACATGGAACTAACATGGCAGGTATTGAGATGTGTACGACAGCCATATCCACACAAACACTGCTAAACCAACATGCTCCAAATGCAGTATAGCAGCACTTACAGTCTGTAGTCTGGCCAGGCACATCCCCCTCCTGTTTGTTGCCCTCTTTCTACAGTGAATGTTGTTAGAGGTATATCCCCAATCCATCTGAGATGCTGTTTTCCAAACGACAGATCTAGTTCCTGCTCACAGTGAAAGAAAAGGGCCAACACCACCATGATGTCCCCAGATATTGGAGTGTGTTTCCATGCAACTGGCTATGGGAATGTTACCACAGCTGTTCCACATGCAATCAGCTAGGGGAGAGCTGCAATGCGTGCAGAGGCCATCAGCTGATCATGAGCAGCACTTAAAATACACATGCTGCTGCCTAAGCAAAGCAGGTGTAGGTCTCCACATCCACCAGTGAGGGAGTGGGAGAGGCAGAGGCAAAGACATATCAGGGAGGGGAGGGAGAGTAAAACTGAAGCATGTTTGTGTCACACACCTACCAGCACAGGGTATCAAACCCCTGACAACTAAGTAGTGCTATGACAGTTAGATTCAGTTATTGGATGTGCCACATGGATCACCTGTTTTGGAGTACTCAGAACATAAATGTGATGGTGAGTGACATCTGCAACAGGGATACGGTCGCTATACTGTAGGTGACGTACACATGCCTGTCCGCATGAACAGGTGCCAGCATCAACACAGCCACACTCTCACAGAGACACACACATTGACACACTTGGCAGGGCCAGGAGTAGAACTCATCAGTAGTGAGAGTGGCACAACACATCACTGGGCAGGTATCACATGCACCACATGGGTCATATGGAGGTTGTATGGGCAAAGGGTATGAGGAGGTGTCTGACATCAGACAGCATGCATCAGTATGCCCATGGGAGTTGTAATGAGTGTGGATGTGAACATACTCACCATACAACACACACACAAACACACAGGATGCCAGCACTGACATGCATGGGTGCATGTCTGTACAGGTGTGTAGTAGTCAACTATGCCAGCAGACTATACAAGGGTAGGCGATGGGTATACCTTGGCATCAGGCCACATGACAATGGTCTGCATTATGGCTCAGGGCTGTAGTATCTGCATTTGCCCACACAGGTGGGTATTGTATTCCCCATCCAGTCACCTGGGTGACTATTGTGTGCGGCCAATGCTGTGTATTGCTTGCCATGTATGTGTTCCTTAGTCCATAACATGGACGGTGTCTGGAATGTGCACACCTCCCACATGCATGTACAGTGACATGTGGAACTGTAGCTGGGGTGTCTGGCCCATGTTCTGAACACAGATTATCATCAGATGTGCCATTCTTGCCTACCTGTGGCAGGAACAGGTAATGTCCAGCAGGTTTACTCTACACCTACATTGATAGCATGCTAGCAGCATTCCCTGGTGTCAGTGGCATCTGTCTATACAGGGCATGTTGTCAGGCATTGTATGTCCGTTGTAAGTCACATGTGATGGCACCACAGGTGGTGCATGTGTCCATTGGGGAACATGGGGGAGGTGCACTGTCTGCATGTACATGCATATTGGACTGATGGACAGAGTGACATGCCCTCTGTAGCCCACTGTTATCTCTCCATAGTTATTATCAGTGGCCATTATGCAGTGTACTACCCACATATTGGCTGTTGCCTAGGCATGTGTGTGTGTGTATGAGACATGGGTTGAGAGTGTGCTCTGGGTAATACTGGGTTTTCTAACTGTGATTGCCTGGCCTTGATGTCACATGTATGGGTATGGCATTGCACCGCAGCTACTTCACATCTGTTATCCCTGTACGATGGACATTTTGATATATGTGGTAGGGCCACCATATAAGAAATATGCAAAACCTGCTCTACATTGAACACAGGTGTCACACACTCGCAACCACCTCTACACAGGATACGAGGTACAAACACACACGCACACACCTGTTATGTCTGGGAGTAGAATACTTACCTAACTGGTTTATTACACTACAGCACTGCACATTTATAGTACTTGCCACAGTCATTACTGGAGTACTCCTTCCACAAAGGTGTACTTCACAATGAATGACATCAGCAGGATTGCCAAAGTAGGGCATTTGAAATGTACTGTGAGTGACTAGCCTAAAATGCATTGCTCCCTACACAGACAGTGTGACACACACAAAACATCCACAACCAACATGTGTGTGTAAAGAACCCCTGACAGAGGTTTATATCACACTACAGCATGCAGCTGTTATAGGACGCACCACGGAGATTACTATGGAACTTCTTCCCCAAAGGTGTAGTGCACAATGAATGACATCAGCAGGATTGCCAAAGTGGGGTCTTGGAAATGTACTGCAAGTGACCAGCCTATAATGCATTGCTCCGTACACAGACATTGAAACACACAGAAAACATCCAGAACTGCCATGGGTAGGGTTGGAACCCTACCACAGTTCTAACTCACACTCCAGCAGTATGCAGTTACCGGACATGCTACAGGGATTACAGGGCTACAGCCTTCCCAGAGATGTATATCTAGGTGGGTGACATCAGCAGCCTTGCCAAAGTTGAGTATATGAATTGTTAGGAGTGTGAGTACCCTAAAAAGCATTGTTCTCGACACAGTCAGAGTCAGACAGCCACACAGATTCACACACAGTTGCTAAGTCTGGGGTTAGAACACCTTCCTAACTACTTTATCACACTACAGCCATATGCAGTTACATGACACGCTACAGAAATTACTGTGCTACACCCTTCCCAGAGGTGTATTTCTAGGTGGGTGACATCAGCAGCCTTGCCAAAGTTGAGTATATGCACTGTAAGGAGTGTGAGTACCCTAAAAAGCATTGTTCTCTACACAGTCAGGGACACACAAACACACACACAGTTGCCATGTCTGGGATTAGAACACCTATCTAACTACTTTATCACACTACAGTAGCACACAATTATAGGATGCGCCATGGAGATTACTGGGCCACAACTCTCCCAAAGGTGTATTTCACATTGGATTACCTCAGCAGGCTTGTCATAGTAGGGCTATGGGGAGGGCGGTGTGTGCATGGGCCATAACCCATTCATGTACAGGTTGACATGCCACATACAGGCACACACAGGGTCATATGTCACAGGTACGTGTATACAGCTGCTAGATGACTACTTCCTTGTACAGTCATGTTGGACAGCTGGCACGTGCACCACATAGTCTATAATGCTGACAGATACTGGTGGCTAGTATCTGCAGTGAGTGACATCTGCACCTCATGTGTTTGGGACCCTTTGGCTGTGTGCTGGGTAGGACAGGTCTGGATGGCTCCTTGTCATAGTGACCCTCTTCCACAAATCTATATACGTCTACCTTTGGCTTACTATAATGTGTTATCCTGACATATATGTCTGTATTCCTATCCACTGTGTGTGCAGGGCATGAGTGTTGCATACTGATGAGTGTCTGCACTAACAACTGCAACTGCCAGATATGTCTGGTCTACTGGTGTTTGCAGTCATTGCCTTCATGTGTCATGGCCTTCATGTGTTTGTGTGAGCATGCCCAGTATGACCTTTCAGTATATTGTAGACAGACATTGCCTTCATTTCTCTAAGTGTGTGAGCATGCCCAGTATGGGCATCTGTATTAAATTTGTGGATCATGTCTAGGTAGTTTGTGCTGCAGTGCTGACCTTTGTGTTGTACACCAACAGGTAGCATGCTGTCTCTGCAGGATATCCATCGATCATTTGGCTTTGACTGTTAATACATGCCTGCATAGCAGGTGGAGGGCACACCTGGCTGTTTCTACATTTCTACACAGGAGTGGGGGGCACACATGACTATTTCTACATATCTATATAGTGTTGGGGGGCACACCTGACTGTTATTACATTACTATGTAGGATGGGGGGCACACATGAAACATGTACACATTTGCTTTGACTGTACTGGTATGTCAGGTATTCCATTTCATTCTGTATTGCTAACTATCATGCTGACCAGAGGCATACTAGTGTATTACAGATCGTGGCTTAGGCTGCCCTACATATTGTTGTCTGACTTCCTACCCTTCAGAACTAACATCCCACTGCCTGCCCTACTGTGGTCTGTCTGTGTAGGCCTGGGGTGGGTAACCATAGCCATCATTCTGGAGCCATGTCACAGGGGCTGTTTGGGTTTGTCTACACCTGTCCTGCTGGCTGACACTGTTGTTGGGTATGTGAACCATCATGATTGGCATATGTGGGTCATATGGACACACATGTCGCACAGCACATTTCCTGCAGTGTGTTTTGTCACCCTGTGTAGTATTGGCTACTGTGGTGACTCCAGTGTGTGTTACTGATGTCATGGTGCCACTATGGTAGTCTACTGTCTGCTGCCATAGCATTCAGCCACCAAATTCCCTTGCATGCTCACATCCATACCATAGCTACAAGTAACAACACATTCTAGTCCATTTGGCAATTGGTAGGTTGATTGACTTACTTTGTGGGTGTGCCAGATTGGCAGATGGTGCTGGAGGGCTGCCTATGTTGGATGCACATAGTACACTCCCTATACATGGTTGAGCACAGGTAGTGTCATATTTGGCATCCCTTTTACTGTATGTGCGAGTCAGAGAGAGGTGCCATTCGCTGGGTCCTTACTGTGTCAGTGCATGTGCTATGCATTGCCTCTTTTCCATGGACAGGGCATACTGGGCACACCTCCTTCTGCCTACTGGGACAGGCTCAGGCTGTCCCTCCTCCATGTCACTCTGTGCCTGTTCAGGCCGTGGCATTGGTGTGGGGCTGTGTGGCCCTGCCCCATGCTGTTCCTGCTGCAGCTGTGTCCACAGGATCATATTGTGTAGCACAGCACATACCATAACAATTTGGGTACATGTAGCTGGTGAATACTGCAAGGCTCCATAAGATGTGCCCAGACACCAGAACCGTGACCTGAGCATCCAAAACACATGCTCTATTATATGTCTGGCCTGTGCGTGTGCCTCATTATGGTGTTGTTGTTCAGATGTGTGTGCATTTCTGATAGGTGTCATCAGCCATGGCTCCAGTGTGTACTCAGCATCTCCCACTAGGTGACCGTAGGGGATGTCCCCATTGACAAATCTCTGGTACAGCTGGCTCAGATGCCATATGTGGGAACAGTCATAGCTTCCAGGGCAGTCCAGCACACTCATTCATTATAATGCCCTGGGCATCACAAACAACCTGGCAGTTGATGGAGGGGATGCCCCTGTGGTTGATATAGGCCCTACCCTGCTCACCGGGTGGTGCTTTGATGCATATGTGCATGCAGTCTATAGCACCCACTACCCCAGGGTATTCTGCTATTTGGTGGAATAGATGCATATTGCTGGTCAACACCTCACAGGTGTTGAGGAAATATACATGCTCACTGGCATGTGCTGACATGGCATCCAGGAACTGGTGGAATATTCTGGATGCTGATGCCTGTCAGATCCCCATGTTATCCCCAGTTGTGCTTTGGGAGGTTGTATACCTAGGCCTACACATACCTTGGTATCCACTGGGATGGGTTCCCCTTGGTCAGTTTGGTGTGTCAGGTATGGCTGGTACAGCTCAACTACTTGCTGTAGGAGGTCTCTGTCAACCCTATAGCACTCCACTATCTCCAGCTCATGTAGCCCCTGGTAGGTTACCCTGGGTCTGTACACTCTTCTCCATCTCCTCACTTTGGGTTGTTCAGCAGCATGCACATCCTCACCACCCTCAGCCTCTTGCACATGTTGGTCTATGTTGCCTGCTGCAGCCCTTCTCATTTTGTAGGTTTGTTAAAATTTCCCTGCTTGTATACACCGGTGGTGTAGAGTGTGGGAAAGACCGGTAGGGAAGGTGTTTGCTTAGTTTATAGTAGTGTTCTGGGATGGGCTGCTGCCTGTATAATTGGCTGCTTCTGATACATTTCACCTGCCAGATATGCTAGTTCTCCTTGATTACCTTCCTACTGCTGTTTTCCCTTCCCATTGTCCTTCTGTTTGAGCCCGGGGCCACGCCACGTAAACAGAGTACTCGGATGTGCACACTGCTGCTGTTTCCTGGTTTAACTTCTTTTTTCTTCCTATAAAACCTGGTGTGTGGTGCGCACACCTGCTTACACTTTGTAAAGAGTGGTAGGCAGGTTTAGACACACACCCCTAGCTTAACTGTGCTTAGCTCGGGGCATACCCTAGCCACAGGGCTCCAGTCCACTTATAGTATGCCTGACACACGCACCCATGATGTCACCTACCTCCTAGTCTTGCACTCAGCTATTCATATGCTTACACTGTTGGGACCTGCCTCACATACTGGAGAAAACTGGGATTCACTATCCTTCCCCTCATTTGCATAGGATTGCCTGCTAATGCATAGTTACATGTGTCACACTGCGCCTCACCCTTAGCAACCACTATTCACTGGCCGGATTGTCTTTTGCCTGCCATTGACTTGCATGGCAGAATACTGATTTTAGTTGGAATGCTTGTTTTAAGTTTATTTTCTTATTTTCCCACCAATCCCGTTTGCATGCCGCTGCCCTATGTTTAAACTGCCATGATCGGTGATAATAAAATAAAAGGTGTATTTTTTACATTTTGCATTGTTTGCAATGCCAATGGCCTTACACTTGGCCATTGGCATGATTCCTCAATGATATGCAGCCTTTATTTGGAGCTGTCATGTCCCCGTTTTGGAGTTTGCCGAACCATACTCAGTTACTAACAGAGTACATTTCTGCATATTATGCTAGTCCTGCATGCCCTGATTCCTGCTTCCTGGATAGCAGATTTACCTCATTTGCATGGTTTTCACCTGCAAATGGGGTAATTTGCATAAGGGGCTGGGAACGTGCAGCACTAGTGCAAGAGTGCTCGCGCACTTCAAATGAGCACATACGTGGATCGTTGGGCCGCCATATTGCCAAAATTATCTCTTACACTAATCATGCACACCATGCAAGCTTTTGGGAATCCAGGGGAAAGTCATTCCCCCAGATTCATGAAAGCTTGCATGGAGTGCAAGAAGAGTGTAGGAGCTCAAGCTGGAAATATGTCTGTCGTGCAATCCAGGAACAGCCAGCAGGGGCATGCATGAGAGCTGCTAAAGCTACTCTTACACGGACAGCGTCATGGTAGCAAATTACCTCATTTGCTGGTGAAAGCCATGCAAATGAGGTAAATTTGCAATCCAGGAAACACTAACCTGTCCGTGAAAGATTAGTATTAGCTGCAGAAATGTATTCCGTTGGTAACGGAGTACATTTCTGCAAATAGCTAAACGGAGCTATGACAGCTCCAAATAAAGGATGCATACAGTTGAGGAAGCATGCCAATGGCCAAATATAAGGCAATTGGCATTTTAAAATGTTTAAAAATATAAAAATTTAATTTTGTTTTTCCCCGATCTCCGATGTTTAAGCATAGCGCAGCACCACGCAAACATGCAGCGCTTATAAAAACAAGAAAATAATTTAATAAAAGCCCAAAATAGGCATTTTCACTAAAACGCTTATTCTGCCATGCAGGTGAATAGCAGGCTGAAGGCAACATGGCCACTGACTAGTAGTTGCTAAGGGGGGAAGCTCAGTGTGAGAGATGTAACCATGCATTACTAGGCAATCCTATGCAAATGAGGATAAGGATAGTGAATCCCAATTATCCGCAGCATGTGAGGCATGTCCCAAGAGTGTAAGAGTAGGAGTAGGTGAGTAGAAGACTAGAATATAGGTGACATCACGAGATGGTGTGTCAGACAGGCTGTAAGCTAATTGTAGCACAGTGGGTTGTGTTTGCCCTTAGTTGCTCAGGATTGCAAGAGGCATGCCTACAGTTGTCCTATTTGAAAACATCAAACCAAAGGTGCACACTGTTAAAAGATAGGAAACTCCTTGCAAACATGCACACAGCGTGTGCGCTCGTGTGCGTGCATGTGCGCGTTTGTGCTTATTTGCACGGCGCTTCCCCCCGGGTGGAAACAGAAAGGCAAAAGGAAGGAAAAGAAGTAGTAGAAAGTTAACCAAGGAGAACTAGCAGAGCTGCCAGGTGAAATATATCAGAATCAGCCAATTACACAGGCAGCAGACTAGCCCAGCCCAGCACTTTAAACTCTGCAAACACCATTCCCCCCTGTTTTTTTCTCAAGAACTCTGCAAGACTGCAGTATACAAAGAGGGAAAGCTTAAAAAGCTTAAGTCAGACAAAATGTTAGGAGCTGCTCTTGCTATCATAAACCAACATGTGCAAGGTTCTGAGGGTGGTGATGTTGTGAATGCTGCTGAGCAACCCACAGTGAGGAGACGGAAAAGAGTGTACAGACCCAGGGTAACCTACCAGGGGCTACATGAGCTGGAGATAGTGAAGCGCTATAGGGTGGACAGAGACCTCCTACAGCAAATTGTTGAGCTGTGCCGGCCACACCTCACACACAGAACCAACAGAA
The DNA here is from genome assembly GCF_019279795.1 of Protopterus annectens. NCBI lineage: Eukaryota > Metazoa > Chordata > Ceratodontiformes > Protopteridae > Protopterus > Protopterus annectens. Next base: position 1,959,731,790 of record NC_056731.1, read on the forward strand.
GGGAACCCATCCCAGTGGATACCAAGGTATGTGCTGGCCTAAGAATACTAGCTACAGGTACCGTCCAAAGACCAACTGGTGATATGATGGGGATTTCACAGGCATCAGCATCCTGGGTACTCCACCAGTTTCTGGATGCCATGTCAGCACATGTCGGTGACCACGTATATATTTCCCCAATTCCCGTGAGGCATTGGCCAGCAATATGTGTCTTTTCCACCAAATAGCAAACTACCCTGAGGTAGTGGGTGCAATAGACTGCACGCACATATGCATCAAAGCACCACCAAGTGAGTGTGGTAGGGTCTACATCAACTGCAAGGGCTTCCCCTCCATCAACTGCCAGTTCATGTGTGATGCCCAGGGCATAATAATGAATTTGTGTGCTGGATGCCCTGGAAGCTATCACGATTCCCACATTTGGCATCTGACCCAGCTGTACCACTTATTTGCCAATGGGGACATTCCCTACGGTCACCTAGTAGGGGATGCTGGATACACACTGGAGCCATGGCTGATGACACCCATCAGAAATGCACACACACCTGAACAAGAACTCCATAATGAGGCACACGCACAAGCAAGAAACATAATTGACCATGTGTTTGGGATGCTCAAGTCACGGTTCCGGTGCCTGGACACATCTGGTAGAGCCTTGCAGTACTCACTGACTACATGTACTCAAATTGTTATGGTATGTGCCATGCTACACAATATGATCCTGCAGAAACAGCTGCAGTAGGAACAGCATGGGGCAGGGCCAAACAGCCCCCCACCATCGCCAAGGCCTGCACAGGCACAGTGTGACTTGGAGGAGGAACAATCTGAGCCTGCCCCAGTAGGCAGAAGGAGGTGTGCCCAGTATACCCTGGCCTTGGCAAAGAGGAAACGCGTAACACATACACTGACTCAGTAGGAACCCTGGAAATTACACCTCTCTCTGACTCGTACATACAGTAAAAGGGATGCCTAACTTGACACTACCTGTTTTCAAACATGTATAGGGAGTGTACTTTGTGCATCCAACATAGGCAGCCCTGCAGCACCACCTGAGGCATGAGTGCCCTATTTTAAGCAATATAAAGCACTGCTAAGCACATTGTACCAGTATTGAGCATATTTAAATACATTTGCGCGTAGCTGCATACTGCGCTAACCAGCACAACATCAGGCAATGTTGAGCAACGTTGGGTAAAGTTGGGCAAAGTCAAGCAAAGTTGAGCAAAGTCTGGTAAACACGCTCACACCTGCTTTACTGTTCCATAACCAGTCAGGTCTGCAAAGCAGGAAAATAAAAAGCAGTGACAGGGCTCGAACTCAGGATAATGTGCACTATAGTCACAGTACTGAACCACTAAGCCATGACAGCATTTCACTGGCACAGACACAACTTAAGTCACTCACACATACCAGTTGGGGGGGGTCACATACCTAACAGTCACAGCCAGTAGGACAATTGTAGACAAACACAAACACAAACAAATGCTGTATCATGCCCTCTGAAGAGGCATATGGGTAACATCCCCCCAGGCCTATGCAGACAGATAACAGCAGGCCAGGCAGTGTAATGTGGGTTGAGTAGGCTATGAAGTCACAAGCTAATATACGTGTAATTGGAAGCTAAGGTCTGTAGTACAGTAGTATGCCTCAAGTCAGTACGATAGGCAACATTACAGACTGAAATGGAGTACCTGACATAGCAGTGCAGGCCTAGCAAATGTATATAAGTGTCAGGTGTACCCCTCATCCTATGTACACCCACAGTAAAATCAGGTGTGCCCCCCCGGGTAGAAATGTACAAATAATAGCTGCCCCCACTGTATGTAGAAATGTTGATAAGTCTATGGAAATTGACTCATGGAAGCCCTGCAGGCACAGCGTGCTTCCTGTTGATGTACAACACAAAGGTGAGCCCTGAAGTAAAAACCAGCTTGATTTTTCACACACATATAGTATATATGCCCATAGTGGGCATGATCACACAAACAAATTTTTCAAATTTCAGTCAACAACATACTGAAAGGTCATACTGGGCATGCTCACACACTTAGGTCATGTCTGAGTACAGCAGTGGGCCACACATATCTGGCAGTTGCAGTTCTTACTCCAGACACATGTCACTATTCACCAATCCTGCCTTGTGCACACAGTGATATGAAAACAGACCCATATAATATATTGGACCTCTGTCATAATCAAACTATGTAATACAAGTACTTAAGTTGTTCAAAGAAAGTTAAAATCCAAAGAAGATCAATAAATCTCCGATCAGTATCATCAAGAAACAATGAGCACTCCTAACATTATCCAAGCCAAGCTCTGCCACAAATATTGCCAAAGATTCCATAGAGAACTATGAAGCTTTCTTTAGCTATGTCATAAATATCAATGTAAACTCATATATGTTCTGAGTCAGTGCAAAGTGTAAATGAATACATGTACACGACTGACATTGCCAACATCTTGTCAAACAGGTTCATACATATTTACCCCCCTCTCACTGACAAAAGGGCCCATTACCATACCTGGAGATTGTGAAAACCCAGAAATCACATATATAATGGTTAAACAGCTCTATGCAAACCTAAAAACATGGCATCTATGGGATGACATGGTGTCCCTGGCTGTGTCATATGTGAATTCCAAAACAAACAGACCCTGCACCTTTACAGTCTGTTGAGACTCACCCTCTGTACAGGATATGAAACTGTTGAATGGGTTACAGCAACATTTGGCACACTCCAAAAGTGTTGGTGCACAACAGACCATGGGAACTATTGTCTTATAAGCCTAATAAGCCTGATCTGCAAGGCCATGGAGTCCATCATTATGGAACCCATAAACAGAGCTATTGGGAGCCTACAAACACCCAACCCTACCCATTTTGGTTTGGTTAGGGGCAGATCATGGTCCCTAAACCTGCTAGACAGTTTTTAAGGCAGTTACCCAGGACACACATCAATGAAATGAGCTCCACATGGCCTACATAGACCTTGAAAAGCCCTTTTCCAACATCCCACACACATGTCGTATCCACAAAATCAACAACCTGTGCATAAACACGTATGTCATCTGATGGATTGCCATCTGGGGCATAGATAGATCCCACAAGGTAAGAATTGTGGTCTCCCTGTTGGACTGTAAGCTGGCAACAACTGCTGTCCCCCATGGCTCAGTCCTGGGACCCCTCCTGTCTGGTGTATACCTTTCAGAAGTACAGTCAAACACACGAGGGCTATGGTTAGCAAAGTTTGTGGATGACTGCAAAAAGGTTGTCATAATTGATGTTTGGGACAACAGAGACATCCTTAAAAAGGGTCTCAGTCAGACAGATGTGGTGTCAAAATTATGGCCTCGAGCTACAGTCATACAAATACCACATAGGTGCCAACACCCTAAATATGGAGATAATAATAAGGGATCTATGAACACATGTGCATAGTCATCTCTACTTTCAGAAACACATTCACAAAGTGGTTAGACAATCATACTATGTGTTCCCACAAATTGCCAAAGTCTTTGCATGTAGGTCAAAGGAGGTTCCCTCTGCTCATCAGTCATCAGACCCATCAGAGAGTACCACGACACACTTGCGATGAATCTGACTAGGCACCTTCAGCAGCTGGAAAGACCACTGAAGTACCTCAACAAGAGGATTACTGGCCTCAAACAGTTGCCCCATGCAACAAGACTTGAAGTAACTCAATCTGTACTCTGTTGCATACCATCTACTCAGGCGATCTCTGCCCAACATACAGGTCCATGTCCAATGCAGAACTGATGTACATGCTCTATGTGAAGTAAACCCAAGCTCACTGTGCCGCATGCACTAGGGATATAATCATCACAACAATAAATAGAACATGTTGGAGGGATACATTACTAACTCACAGACTTCCCTTGCTTTGGAACAGGCTCCCAACCTACATTAAGCTGAGTCCCTCACTGACACTCTTCCAGAGGAGCCTTGATGAGTGTATGTGAAACTGAACTGTCACACCATGGCTCACTTCATCATCTCTACTACACAGAGGCACAGGGAACTAACCCCAGGTGTGGTGATAGCTGCATACTCTAGCCACACTAATATATGCCTTCAGGCAGATAGCCTATTACCTACCTATGTACCTATATATGTAGGGGGAACACAGTATAATAAGCCAAAGATGGATGGGTAGAGATGTGTGTAAGAGGGGGACCATGACACGGAGCCATACAGGACTGTCCCACCCAGCACACATCCCAATGGCACAGAGACACGAGGTGCACATCTTACCCACTGTACATAATAGCCACCAGTATCTGTAAGCATTACAGTGTATGTGGTGCATGTGCCTGCTGTACAACATGACTGTACAATGAAGTACACATCTACTCTCTGTAGACATGTACCTGTCACATAGGTTCATAGGTATGTAGTAGACTATCTTCACGGAGGCATTCACCACCCCATTGGTTAGTCTCCTAAGCCCTAGTTCTAATAGTTAGTACCCTAAGCCCCTTTCTAGTGGGGCTGCTGATGTGATCCCTGGTGTGACTTGTCTGTTTCCCATCCACTCATCAAGGTTCCTATTGAAGAGTGTCAGCGAGGGGCTCTGTCTGATGCACATTGGGACTCTGTTACACAGTAAGGCAAGTCTCTGAGATGGTACTCTATCCCACCAGCATGTTGTATTCATTGTTGTGATGAGAGTCATATCCCTGGAGTGTGTAGTGGGACTCAATTTTGTTTTCCTTAGATGGAGCATGTTCAACAGTTATGTGTTGGACATGGCTCTGTATGTTAGGCAGAGTTTGCCTCTGAGTAGGCGGCACGCAACAGAAAACAGCTTTACTTTTTCCAGTTGTGTTGCATAACACAACTGTTTGAAGCCAGTAATCCTCTTGGTGAGGTACCTCTGTGGTCTCTCCAGCTGCTGGATATGCCTAGTTGAGTACATCCAAAATGGTGCATTGTACTCAATGATGGGTCTGATGACTTAAGAGTAGAGGGCCACCACTACCTCTTTTGATCCTGATGCAAACCCTTTGTTGATTAGGTGGGCCACACAGGATTTCCTAACCACTTTGGCAACATGGTTGTCAAAGGAAAGATGACTATCTACTTCTGTCCCCAGATCCCTTATTACCTCGTCAGTTTTTAGGGGGTAACACATATGTGGTAGTTTGTGGGTACTTTGTTTTCCCCAAAGGGGATTACTGTACATTCTTTTGCATTGAGCTTGAGGCCATGATTCTGACACCACACATCTGTCTCATAGAGTCCCTTCTGGAGAATATTTGTGTCATCCGGGGAATCTATTATGGCAAACACTTTACAGTTCCCAGCAAACTTAGTCAACCACAACCCTCCTGTGTTGGCATGTACTTCTGAGAAGTATATGCCAAACAGGAGGGGCCCCAGGACTGAACCCTGGGGGACACCAGTTGTTACCGGTTTAAAGTCTGACATGTAGCCAGCAACTCTTGATTTGTGGGATCTATCTGTGAGCCAGTTTGCAATCCATCTTGTGATGAATGGATTTATGCCCAGGTTGGTGAGTTCATCTGTGATACCTGACTGGGGAATGGTGTCAAAGGCCTTAGCGAGGTATAGGTAGGCTGTGTGGATCTCCTTTCAATCATCTGTAGCCTGGGTGACTGTCTCAAAGAAATCCACCCAGTTCAGGAGGCATGATCTGCCTTTGACGAAGCCAAACTGGGTGTGCTCAACTGTGTGAAGGTTTCCAATATCTTTATTGTTGACTTCCATTATGATTGGCTCCATTGCCTTGCAGATCAGACTCATCAGGCTCATAGAGCAGGAATGCCAAGTGTCTGTTGTGGCCCCTCCCCTGTGGAGTGGGAAGAACGTTGCTGTGCAATATTCTATGGGTACATATCCTGTAGAGAGGATGTAGAGAGGTGTAGGTATCCTTGATGAATATGGATACATCCCCGCCCTATGTGCTATGATCCAGATTCTGATGCTGGAAGGTATGGAATGAGTAGTATCCTGGTAGTGCTGGTGTGCTCTCTGGAGCCTTGAACTAGGTTTCTGTTACTGCCCAGATATTAATATTCTCCATACTGAGAAGTGCCTCAAGTGTGTGCATTTGGAGACTGAGACTTCTGGCAATGAGTAGCACTTAGCTCACTTTGTGGTTATTTGTGTTGGTTAAGGGGTTTGGTTTATCCTGAGTCATACCTGAAGTCAATGCCTCATTGGTCCGATCTGACCATAAGCTAATTACCCTAGATATCCACATTTGCCCCCCCCCCCCCAATAAGGAAGCCATGGTAAATATTTTCTCCAAAGCCAACTTCATGCTTCTTAAGACAGAAGTGGCAAACTTCATGACACCCATGCAGATGGACAATACAGTTGCAACTACTGAATCCTACACAATTGCACTTTATAAGCACTTACATGAGTGCATGGATCACGCTATCCCAAACAGAACCAAGAAGCTATCCTCCAAAAAAGGAAGCCAATCTGGTGGTCCCCTGGCATAAACAAACTGTACAACAGAAGGAAGAAACTGTTGCAAAAGAGAGTAAAATCCCATGAGTGGGGGAGCACCCTGGTCAGCCTCAGCAATAAGCTGCGATCCCTGATAAAATCCTCCAAAGCTAGTTATGAAAACAAAATTGCCACTGATAATAAAGACAACCACAAAGCATTCTATAGCTATGTCAAGAATCTCAATGGCAACGCTCAGATCTGCTCTGAGTTACAGCACATTGGCACTAAATATACAGACCCAACTGATATTGCCAACATCCTGGCAGATAGGTTCAGTGCTAACTTTACCCCCCTCTCACCCATTAAAGAGCCCATCTCTATACAGGAAGAATGCAAAGTTCCTGTAATCATGGCTGCACAGGTAAAAACCACACTCTCCAAAGCCAAGAACACAGCATCCATGGGACCAGACAACATCCCAGGCTGCGTTCTACATGAACTACAGAACAAACTGGCACCCCACCTAAGTACCATGCTCAATCATAGCCTCACCTCAGGCTTTGTGCCTGCTGAATGGTGCACAGCGATGGTTATCCCACTCCACAAGGGGGGAGCCACCACAGACCCCGGGAACTACCACCCCATTAGCCTGATGAGCCTGGTCTGCAAAGCCATGGAACGTATCATCATGGAACTTATAAACAAAGACATCGGTAATCTCCAAACTCTGGACCCCACCCATTTCAGATTTGCAAAAGGCAGATCATGTCTCCTAAACCTGATAGACTTTTTCGAAGCAGTCACCAAAGCCGTAGACAATGGTAAGGTGGTTCACACAGCCTTTCTAGATCTTGCCAAGGCTTTCAACACCATCCCCCACTCTGGAATTATAGATAAACTCACTAAACTAGGTATAAAGCCCTATGCCACAAGATGGGTTGCCAATTGGCTCACTGACAGAACCCACACTGTGAAAGTAGCATATTCCAAATCCGACTTCAGACCAGTGACAAGTGAACTACCACAGGGTTCAGTCCTGGGACCTCTCCTGTTTGGTATCTACTTCTCTGAAGTACATGCTAACACAGAAGGTCTTTGGCTAACAAAGTTCGCAGATGACTGCAAACTAGGAGCCATAATCGAAACTCCTAATGATGTGGACATCATACAAAAGGGCCTCACTGAGACAGATGCCTGGTGTCACAGCCATGGCCTCAAGCTCAATGCCAAAAAGTGCATTGTCATCCCCTTTGATAAAAACTCTGTACCCATGAACTACAACATAGGTGGTAGTATACTGAACACCGAAAGTGTGATTAGAGACCTTGGGACACAGGTGGAAAGTAGTCTCTCCTTTGATAATCACAGTGCCACAGTAGTCAGGAAATCCTTCTACATGGCACACCTCATCACAAAAGGTTTCTCATCCAGAAAAAATAGGTCATTGTTGCCCTCTACTCATCACTCATTAGACCCATTCTAGAGTACAATGCCCCTTTTGGTATGTACCTCACAAGACAACTGGAAAGGCCACAGAAATACCTCACAAATAGGATTACCGGCCTCAAACAGATGCCCTACACAGACCGTCTCAAAAAACTCCAGCTTTACTCTGTCGCATATTGCCTACTCAGAGGTGATCTCTGCCTAACATACAAAGCTATGTCAAACCCAGAGCTGTTGGACTTGCTCCACTTAAAGAAATCCCAATCCCTCCGAGCTACATGCCCTAGGGACCTAAATCTTGTCACCATAATAAACAGAACATGACGGAGGGATAGATTCCTGTCCCAGAGACTTCTCAGACTTTGGAATAAACTACCTATCTATATCAAACAAAGCTCCTCAAAAATCTTGATGATTGGATGGGAAATAGGAAATTCACCCCGAGGATCACCTCTGTGGCTCTTCTCGACAGTGGCACAGGAAAATAATTTTCTTGGGTGGCAAAAGCCAGGGTACCTTTTTGGCTGGGCTTGTATAGGCCCCAGGGCCGATAGCCTAGTACCTACCTATGAACCTATGAACTTTTGAGCCTTGCCTAAAAAAAATAATATAGGGATAGCAAGAGCCTTGGCCAGTATTCAGAATCATAGGTGTGACAGGTGCAAACCATCTCTAGCGAAGCAATGAGGCATGTCTATCATGTTATCCCAGGCAGACAGAGACTGGATACTATTTGAATGACACCAGAAGCTCAGCCAATTGTTGAAGTTTATCATCTTTCTGTTATATTGCAGTATCATGTAGGTGAAGGTAAGACTCTACTCAAAGTCATGGTCATACCAGCCTGAGCTACATGATCATACAGCTACTATATATCTCTTGTCATGTTGTCCTGGGAGGTATGTCTCAGATCATTCACACTGACATGTACAAAGACCGCGTCATATATGTACCTGTTCTGGAGTGATCTAACTGCTTGTGTTATGTGGCAGATCATAGCACCTGACAGACAACTGACAGTAACCTTCCCCTTGTCCAGCCTAGTGAGTGGAACATCTGTGTGCCTGACTATGGAGTCATCTATTACTAGTGTGTTGGGTATGTTGTTTTGCCTTAGGGCCTGTTGTGTGGCACACTGCTTTGGTGTATTATGTGTTTTCTGGCGTGTGCTTGGAGGTGCATGTTGCTTGCTTGTCTGCTTAGGAGGGCACTCTCTCTTTTTCAGATTATTATTTGCATTCTCCGAGTATGGTAATGTGTATTTATGTGTGTATTTTGCTGGTGCTTATATTTTAGGTGTATGTGAGACTTGTATGAGCCTACTCCTCTTGACTGTATTGTCCAGTATTGGGTTGACAGAGCTTAGCCACTGGTTTGACCCTGTGTGTGCCGGCATGTGGTGCATCAACCCATATATGATATGGTTATGGCCTATGCATACAATACACTCACAATACACCTAATATGATAAGTCTGCTAAAGTTAGCAAATGTGAAAAAAACTTTTGGGCAAACTGTCAGCGAGTAATGTCTGTATTGCACCCTGTAACTCCATATTGCTTGCTGAAGTGTAAAGAAGTATTTAGTTTGGATTAAGAACCCCGCACTTGCCAACTGTGTATGAGTGTGTTTTTCTCTCCCTGGGGAAAGAGCAACCTTTCTGGAGACTACTCACACCCCTTAAAAGTGACATACTCATCTTTGTCGAGTCTGATGATATCACCATCCTACAAATGCACCTGTGGGAAAATGAAATCCCAGTAAGGTGTATAGCGTGTCGTGTAAATGAGTACTGCTGTCGTATCATAATGTAGTTAGGTAGGGGTTTGAATCCTGCATTTGCCAACTGTGTGTGTGTCTGTCTGTCTGTCTCTCCTTGGTGAGGGAGCAACCTTTCTGGAGACTACTCACACCTCTTAAAAGTGATATACTCATCTTTGTCAAGTCTGATGATGTCACCATCCTGCAAATACACCTGTGGGAAGGTGTAATCACAGTAATGTGTATAGTGAGTTGTGTAAATGCATACTGCTGTAGTATCATAATGTAGTTAGGTAGGAGTTTGAATCCTGCACTTGCTAACTCTGTGTGTACTCCAGGTGTGTGAGAGTGTGTGACACCATTGGTCAATGTGGAGTGGGTTTTGATTTTTCTAGTGTATGACATATCACAATGACAACTGTATGTGCATAACACATGTAAGGTAGCTGTGGGGCAAAGCCATATACACACATGTGACCTCAATTTTTTCATAGGTGGGTACTCTGCTTTCTCCATGAAAGCATCTGTTAGCTTTGCCAAAGTGTGTTGGTGCTTTCCAGACCTTAGGTCACTTCTGTATGCTTGTGACAAGCTTAGCCACTGCAGTGATCCCTGGGCTATGTCTTCTGTTTCACATCCACTCATCACGGTTTCTACTGAAGAGTGTGAGTGAGGGTTTATGCTTGAGGTATATTTGAATCCTGTTCCAAAGCAAGCAAAGTCTGGAAAAGATGACCAATCTTTATAGGTGTGCAACAACCTCTGTGGATCTGCATGCAAACCCTTTATTGCGTATGTGCTCCACAGAGGGATTTCCAAAACCCTTTGGTAATGTGATTATCAAAGGAGAGATGACTAAACACATGGCTCTATGTATACATTAGTACCTGTTCCACATTTTGGGGGCTACTATCTATGTGGTACTCTGGGGATACTTTGCTTTCTAAAAGTGGATAACTATGCTTTCTTTGGCTTATAGCTTTACAGCATGATTTTGACACCAGGTATCTGTCTCTATGATACCCTTTTGGAGGATGTGTGTGTGTCATCTGGAGAATAAAGTATAGCCCACAGTATGCATTTTCATCAAACGTGGGCAGACATATCCCTACTGTGTTTGCTTGTACCTAAGAAAGCTATATGCCAAAGAGGAGTGGTCCCAGGACTGAGTGCAGGTGAATACCATTTGTTACTGGCATAGAATTGTACATGGAGGCTGAAAATGTTACTGTGTGTCCTACATCTGTGCGTCAGTTGTCAATCCATCATCTAACAATCATTTATGGTCAGTCTGTCGAGGTTATGTATAATACCATAATGTGGGATGGGTATGAATTGCTGGTGAGCTATAGCTTGGCTGTGTGGACCTCCCCTCCCTCACCCATAGCCTTGTTAACTGGCTTGAAGTCTACTAGGTGTAGGAGCCATGATCTGGCCTTTAGACAACCTAAATGGTTGTGGTGCAGTGTTTGCAGGTTCATAATGTCTCTGTTAATGAGTTCCATAATGCTGTGCTCCATAGCCTTCCAGATAACATTTGTCTGGCTTATAGGATGAGAGTATCCAGGATCTGTTGTAGCTCTACCCTTAATCAATTTATGTTAACATTTGCACTGGGTGTGAGAAGGGTGGACAGGATTAGGAATAAGTATATTAGAGGGTCAGCCCAGGTTTGAAGATTAGTAGACTAAGCCAGATAGGCAGGATTACATTGGTTTGTACATGTGCTGAGGAGGGATGCAGAGTATATTGTGAAATAGATGCTAAGGATGAAGCTGCCAGGTAACAGGAAAAGAGGAATGCCTAAGATGAGGTTTATGGATGTGGTGAGAGAGGACATGCAGGTGGATGGTGTGACAGCGCAAGATGCAGAGGGCAGGAAGAAATGGAAACAGATGATCTACTGTGGCGACCCCTAATGGGAGCATCCGAAAGGAGAAGAAGAAGAAGAAGTTGTAGCTCAACCCGTGTGGACTGTGAACACCATTACCGTGTGTCATTCCACAAGTATGTAACCTGTATAGAGGCTGCATCTAAACAGAGTGTTTAGGTGAGTGGTGACTTCATATGTCAGCTTGTGTATGACACAGCCAGGGACACTGCCCAGTACCATTGCCATTGTGGTTTGGACTTTGGTAAAGAGATGTTTTAACTAGAGTGTTTGTGAATCATCAGGTTTTACATTCTTCAGGTCTGGAAATGTGGCCCTTGTGTAATGACAGGGTGGTGAAATCCGCATTCAAACTGTCTGACAAGATATTGGTAATGTCATTCAGATAAGTGTACTTTGTGACCATTTACATTAACTCTGACCCAATCTGAGATTTCCCCTCTAGATTATAAACAACACTAAAGAAAGCTTTAGTGTTGTCTTTGGAATCCTTGCCAATTTGTATTTTGAAGCTTGCCTTGTATGATTAATGAGGGCTTGTATTTTCCCAATGATACTGACCAGAGAGGTTATCCCTTCTTGATATGTAACTCTTTTTTGATACAACTTCACACCTTCCATTATATATTTAGTTTATGGCAGGGGTCCATGAGACTAATGCACTTTTACTGTATAAGTGAGTATTTCTTGTGTTTGTGATAGCACGGTCCATGCAACCCTGTAGAGGAACAGTGTGCATTACTAAAGGATTATGCAGCTGGGATACTGTTAACCTTAGTAATGCAAACCAATGACAGATAGCAACAACAGCATCACCCACAGCACATTGTCAACCCATGTCATACACACACATGCATACTCAAGTTCCAAAATGTGTGTCGTACAATGCATACTGGCCACCAATAGACACTATGGAGTCTTAACACTGGCCAATACAGGGCATGTCACCCTGCCCATGTGTCCAATATGCATGTACATGCAGACAGTGCACCTCCACCATGTTCACAAATGGACACCTGCAAACCTGTGTTGCACACACCCCACACTTACTGTCCACTGTATAACGCATGTTGACACAACTACACACATCAGCCAAGTGGCACATGGGCAAACAAAACACAATTGGAATAAACACTGGTGAAAACAATACAACATTGCTAATTACAGCTTTAATGCATCATGTCTGCTCAGCTACACCTTCAAGGATATCATTACACTTTACTGCTGACAACATGCTACACATCCAACCATTGCTATACTTTATTAAAGTCACCCTGTGCATCAGCACCATGTTAGCCTGTTCCTGCATCAATGTTTCAGGTGACAGGAGGTGGCATGGGTTTCATCATATGCACAGGGTGTGTTGTTGGTTTGCCAGAGGCCTACACTGAGCCATACAATTGACATGTGTGTTTGAGTGTGTGTGTGAGGGCCATGAGTACTGTTATGGGCCAATGTTGATGTCATGTGTGCGGGTATGTGTTTGCCCTAGGTTTCTGTTTTATGTGTGAGTGTCTGCATGGACACAGTTCCACCATGTGGCTGCCATATACGGGGATTTGTGAGATAGCTACAGACTGTATCTGGCAGGCTTTACAGATCACCGTCTCTGGCCATGGATATGGAACCTGTGCCTCACAGGGGTGCTACAGACAGTATCAGGTACTAATCCAGATTGGGTACTATCCTCAGAGGTTGTCAAATGTCCACTGGATCCAGGTCCATGCTGGGACTGGCCAGAGCTACTAGGTCTGGTCTGCTAGGACGGTCTATGGACAGCCCCCCCTCCAATATTGCTGGGGCTGGTACTGGCACTACGGGAGTGGCTGTGACTTGCTGGATGTCCACGGCAACCTCCAGCTGGTGATGTTGCTGGCATACGTCCACATCGACGTCTCAACCGTCCCGCACTGTCCTGACACATGGACATGACATTGTGGAGGACATCCAATGTCTCACCCCAACGTCTATCAATGACCTCAGTGTAGTTACATATGGCACCTGCTAGGTCACGGATACTGTCATTTACAGAGGTGTAATGAGCCCTCTGTGCCCTTAGCCCCTGTCTGGTGTACCGCTCCATTCGTGTCTGTGCCTCCATGACAGCCTGGAACATGCATGTGCCAGAAAGAGGTGTGGCACGTCTGCCAGGGGCATAATGACCAGCAGTGCTCTGACGGAAACCCCTGAGCATCTACCTATGTGGTACTATTCCAGACATCTAGCTATGGCTGCTGTGTCCTGATACATGTGCCATAGATACCACACTGTCCTGGCCAGTGCCAACCATACACTGTCCCTCAGCTAAGGACAATGGTGATGATGGATGTACAGGCAGTATGACTGTGTGCATGGATGGGGTGGAGACATGTGTACTGTCAGTTGGTGGCCCAGAAACAGACCCTGACAAACCTGCCTGTGCCTCAACACACCTATCCTCATGATCACTGTCTGTGTCAGTGACATCAGGTTCCCTGCTGTACCGAACCAGCCCCACCTCGCCACCTGTGAGAGGAAAACAGGAAACAAACTTTAAGATCTGAACATGACTTCAGACCACATGCACACATGCACACATGCACACATACAAAACTACACTCCTCCCAAAAGCAGACACACACAACACCAGCAATCACAGAACATACACAATAGCAGGTGATGGTGGAGTACAGTATCACAGGCATAACAGTCATATCACACCTGTCAGCATGCAGGACATGTGTTGCTCAACAGCATGCAGTGCAAATGTAGTCAATCCTTGTTACTGACAGTATACATGGCTTTGATGCATGTGTTTTGTTATTAGGTGATGGCCCTCCCCCTGGGAACACAATGCATACATGGACACAACATTGCTGTGCAGGTATTCATAACCCTGTGATGTACTGTGCACCATAACTCACAGGTGTACATACCATTGCTGGATGTGTATCTGTGTGTCAGATAGGCATCCAATGCTGATTACAGCCTCTGTGTCTTTAGCAAATAATTATGGACACGTGTAAATTGTGGACACGTTTTTAGCACATGCATGATGAGCATTCACACAACATCATCAGTGGTGCATGGATAATTGATAGAATACCATTCGGCCACATACCCAATGTACAGTACTTATGGTGAGTGTAGATCATATTGTGGACATGCTAGTCTCATCCGTAGCATGGCATGCTAAAACACAACTGCATATTTAAACATTACACATACCCAATATGTGTCATATGACCTAGCCACTCAATAGCATCACAAGACATATATGTGTCAGTTGTGCAAATGGTGATTGGTATGCATACTGTTTAGAGGAGCATATGTGTGCACACACGCATCATTATGGTGTGTAGCAATGACAGCTATGTGTAGTACTGTGGCTACAATAACTGGATGGGGTATAGTACCATAGGCCATCATCATGAAGCATCAGGTGGTCACTCAAGGCTACAAATGTTTCACAAACCAGCACAAATCATGCTGTGCAGGAACTGTACTACCTTGGCTAAATTCACCATTTCACAACCAGCTGTTACGTGAGTTTGTAAGGAGGCCAATAAGGAGCATTCCCTGAGATGAATGTGTAGTGTGTTGCAGAGTGTATAAATGCCCCAGGATAGGCCTCTTCCCCTCAGATATATTCTGTGTACTGTGTGGATAAGATTTTGGATACTGGAGTGTGTCGTTACAGAGGGTTTGGGAATCCTTTATGTGTAGCATGTTAAAATGCTCTGTGTATGACATAGATGTGTATGTTATGTGGATGTTGAATATCAGCTAAGCCTATCCAATGGTCTCTACAGTCTAGCCCCATTTGTTTGAGATGGTCTGGGTATTGCATGTGTTTGAGGCTGCTAATCACATTAGTGAGATGTGCGTGCTCTTTCACCAAACATGCACAACATGCATTATGGGTAGGTGTGTTACATCTGTATATGGCCTTCACCTTGACTATGACATGCACTTTTTATTTCCAATAATAAATGCAGAACACACTCACCAGCATCTGTCCGCTGCCTTGACGTCACCCCAGAGGTACCTACATAGAGATGAGACATTTTGTCAGTGGCCACAACTGTGGCATTGCTACTGTGTGTTTGCAATCTTACAATACAACGGTTTACATTCACAGGGCTACAGATTATGTTCCAAATGATCAGTATTGCACAACAACAGGCTCCACATCTTTGAACGACACACTCCACATCTCACACATGCATGCTCTACCAATACAGATAACAGTAGTCTACAGATATGCCATGTTACCTGCATGCTCCATGTGTGCTTGCTGGGTGGCTTCAACCTCCATCATGGTGTATGTTTGCTGCTGTTGTTGTTGGGCAGGTGCCACCAGGCTCATGAGCAGCTCCTCCACTCTGGTGAGGGGGGGATGGATGCTAACACCACCCCCTGTTGCAATCTGTCCCCTATGCACATCAGCAGCACGCTGACGGACATGTCGGAGAAGATCACTGCAGTGGTGGCGTACCTGCTTATATGTGCGGTTATGCAGGCCTACCTCATTGACCCTGCGGACAAGATCTTGCCACACTGCAGTGCGCTCCTGCTGGTCTTGGCTGGTTCGTGAAAACAGTACACGATAGTGCTGAATCATGATGCTAGTGATGATATCATCTTCAGCCCGACTGTAGCTTGGGTTCCTGTGGTGGGCCATGATCCCTGAAAGACATAAATACAAAAATATGTCTGAGCAAGTCATATGGCACATTTAACATTATATAGTACAGATATCACTGAACTGCCACATATATATATATATATATATATATATATATATATATATATATATATATATATATATATATATATATATATATATATATATATTACATACATAATACAATATGTTGTACCTGAGCACAGATTACAATAAGTACTCACACATACATCTGCATGTTGGAGTACATTTTCTTTAGTGTTGTATGATTGTACTGGATGTTATGTTTGTGAATACATAAATGATATGTATATTTGAGATGGCTTAGTGGCAAATCATGTATGCTGTGATGTGAATGGTTGTGGGTTTTTTCCTAGTAAATGCTTTTTATTTTGTTACTAGCCAAAACAAAGGTCAGGGGCTACAGACGGAATAAGGCACATTTCAGCATTTGCAAGTGGGTTTTCAGAAGGGTAAGCACAGCTTATGGAAGTTTAGCAACCTATAAGCTAACCGAGAGTGAAACACTGTAACTGGCACTTATCATTGCTCACCCCACAACTGCTTGAAAGTGCCTTGCACACTCTCTATCCAATGAACCATGCTCTGCACAGCAACAAAATAAAATCACTATATAAGACTATACAAGAGTACCTGGCACACTGTATGCAACACGATGCACCACCTAGCCACAGCAGATATACATCAAGCTGATGTGTAATGAAGTATATCATCCATCACAATCAGTGTAAGGTCCAGTAAATGTATTAATATTATACCACACAACTTGTAAATGCCAAACCTGTGGCCAAAATATTTGCACAAGTGGGAATATAGATCACCTACTGCTGTAGTACACTATGAATGTTGCTAGATACACAGTTATATGTATTACCACACATATGTCAAAGGACATGTTACAGACATACCCACACACACATCAGACATAATTACAGGACACAAAGGTATGACAACCCAGATAAGCTTTCAGTGTGTACTATGCAGTACTGTGTGTCAGTACGTACACAACCCTAATCTTGATAAATGTAATCTGTGATGAATACAGGGACCACACAAAACAGTAGATGCAAGCAATGTGGACATACACCATACTTTGCTGTACAGGCCCAGAGCTTCAATTAATACTACAGTGCACACAGGATTTGCATTCAACATCGGTACCAATCAATAATCATACATGTAGTGCTTTAGCCTCCAATGACACACCCTAGTTAAAACCAAGGGACTTAATCACACTGTATGCAATAGCACTTGTTCTGCCTAGCAACAGAATACACAGCTTTTGCTAGGATCAAAGCAAGGACCCAGAATACCATAACATAAACAGTTTCCCAGTAAGCTATCCCACAGATACATATCTTTGACGTATTCACAAACATATTGACCATCACAGTCAGTCAACTGTACAGAGAATCTATTGCAAAACATAGATGTAGGTGTGTATGAGTATATATAAATATATATATATATGTATATATACATATACACATCCATTTGTCTACACATATCTATATATATATATATATATATATATATATATATATATATATATATATATATATATATACATTTCACCTTTCATAGTGAGAATATCAATTATACAAAGGATGTAAGGTGTACAGTAATGTAATAACATCGCACAGTCTTGGGATAAATGCATTGAAGGCGTTCACAGCCCAGGTAGCTTTAGCAGGCCTTACTGGCTTCAACATTGCAAACTGAATGAACCACCCACAGTGTTTAGCCACCACATGTCATATACCAGCACTGTATGCTGTCTTGTTTGTCACACACGAAAACCTACATACAAATATGCGCATACTAACCTTCAGCAACATATATATATCCCCCCTTCGCAAACAGTTGCAATATGTCCCCTGCTCTATGCACATATACAGTTGTGAATATATATGACACATATATATTTCTCCGTATGTGTGTGGCATACACACAGATGGTCCACACTATTGTAAGTCCCTGGACCTCACAGCTGAACTGTTGGGCCTTGCTGCAACACAAACAGGTGTCACATATGACCACAGACTAACATTAGGGGGAGTATATATGGCAACATATGCTACATAAGCATACTAGACAGCTACAGCACTTGCCAATGCTAAGCTACACTTTAATATGACTATCATGCATGTGTTGTTCTGTCACACCCATGTTTATATAATGTCAGTGCTAATCCCCCCAACAGCCATTGGCCACACTACTGTACAGAACACAGATAACATGGATCAGATCTTTGACATTTAATGCTGAGCTACACATTTCATAGGTATGTCCCACTGCCCACAGGTACACACAGTATTGCCCATAGCAGTAGTTAAGCAGAACATCTGTGCAGAAAGAAGTACTGCTGCCACATATGAATGTTTCACATTATGTAGACTATTCTTCAGTAACATCTACTACATGCCAGTAAATACATATGTGTCACATACCTTTCCTTTGTATAATTTGGTAATATTTATTTTTCCTTTTCTCTCTTTCTCTCTGTCTCTCTCTCTCTCTGTCAGTCTCTGCAATAGAGTGATTGAGTTTGTTGGCAGAGATTGCAGCCTGCTTTTGTAGGAATTGCACATGAGCATGTGATGGCCTCTGCACCAATTAGTGCCCACCATTTGCTAATTGCATGCAGCCTGCTGTGTAGTAATTGAAGTAATCACTGTCATAGCAACCCAGTACTATAAATTGCTAACTCATGTAGGCGTGGCCCTTTCAATTTTCCAAGATGGAGATCATCCTTGTTTGGTGTGGACATCATTGTTTAAGATAGAAGGTTGGTATAGTTCTTATATCAGAAGCCAGGGGTGCAGCCAGAGATTTACATTTTGTACTCAGACCTAGTGTTGCTGTTTCTAGTACCCACTTGTCAGTGTAGAAATGTACTCACCCCTCAAAATGCTACCCCAAGATACATGAAAAGATGTACCTTCTTTTCAACTGTTACAATTAACTGCCATACAAAGCTAGTTATAGAGATGTATTCCTTTGGCACAAGAATTGTTTGTGAACTGCTATATTGTGAATATTTATTTACACAGTTCTAAACAGTTTGTGCTTTTTTAGTGTTGACATCAGCATGAGCTGCTCAAAAAAACTGGACACATTTCAGTACTGTGAGTATGCTTACATACATCCTTGGTAGACCTGCACACACAGGTATATTCTACATTTGGGTAGGGGTGCAGAAGTACAGACAGCATAAGTAGTATTGTGTGGATTTTACCTTGCTGGACTTACAGGGTTGCTGTGTACATGTTAGTTTATCAAGGCAAGTAGTCTGTCTGCGTAACTCCCAACTGTGGACCTATCCACATGATAGCCAGAGAATAGCCTGTTATTGTTTGTCTGTGCACCACACAGGTCTTTTCAGCAATAGAGCAATGGCATTCTTACAGTTGGTTGCTACCAGTACATGGCTACATCCATTTGTATTTCAGTGTTTTAGTCCTACATAAGGGTATGTTTCCAAAACTCCATCCAAAGCTATTTGCACAGTGTGTAACAGCAGAAAGGCTAATATGCCTCTGTGTTTCTGCCTCTGCCAGACCACTCAACCAATCAGGTACATATTTGAACAGAATCAGGAAAAAGTCAAGAAAAACTCAGGGACAATCAGGGACACCTTTAAAATATCAGTGCCATTAAGTTGAAACATTGAGAGAATCAGATCATATGAATTAATACACCTTTTCTGAAGTAAAATAAGTGTATAACTCCTAATTATTGTCATTATTCATTAAGTGTAATTCACCACCTTTCTGCCCAAAGTCACTAGTTTTAGGAGGGATTCAGAGGGACAGAGCTAAAATGTGGGTCAAAATCAGGGATGCCCCTGAAAATTAGGGACAGTTGAGGTATGGCCTCTGCCCTAAACAGATATGCCAGTGTTTTTCCTGCTGAGATACTGTGTGGGGTTGTAAGGTGATGGTGTAACATTATTTCATGCTAGAATGGCTGCTTCTCTTATCACAGTCATGTAATGTAATCCCACAACAACTGTTGGTCAACATCCACAGAACAAGTTGTGTGGTATGGTATTCCTAATTTTCCTTTATATTCACTCATTCTGATGCATTCACGAAACAGCAACAAAAGTAGAGGCCACCACGATGAAAAACAGGATAAAATCTGGATTTATTTCGACAAAAACAAGCGCTTTCACGTACATCCAAGTACGCTTCCTCAGGTTTATAAAATCACTTCATCCTAGCAGTTATTTATACTCAGTCAAGTTAATCGGTACATCAATCAAGTCAATTGGATTATTTAATCAATCAATTAACTGGTCAGCTAGGTAAGTCATTTTAAAGTGAAACAAATTTTACAGTTTCAAAAACATAAAATTAAATTAAGTCACAATCACAACTTTAGGACATATAATAAAATAAAAACTATTCAGATTAAATACTCAACAAACTCCTATAAGACAATAACAGCCCTGCTAAATATAGATACAGAAGCATAGGCATGTAAAATCATATAAAGCTGAGGCTAAAAAAGAGACTAAAAGACTAAAATTGTGTCCATATCTATAGATTGTAAATGATAATATATAACATAGGTTCAAAGCCTACTTGTTGCATATATAAAATATCAAGTATTTAATATTTAATATTTAATAATATTTATCTACGTCTGGTCAACACAGGTTTTATGCTAACAGACTGACTGAGCCCTGATTCAATATGGGCTCTCAGTCTTAAAACCAGTTCAATTCTAGCATTTCTAGATAACTCAAGTCATTGCTCCCTCGTTTATTATGGTTTGCTATCTGCAGAACCCTAAATTTAAAAGCATGATCTGGGTACATCGTTTTATGCTTGGCTAAAGCATTTGTTAGGTTCATTTTCCTTATGTCATAACTATGATTATATATACGATCTTTCAGTCTTCTAGATGTTAAACCTACATAATATGCCCTACATGCAAATATACTAAATTCATAGTTTCACATGTAGCATAAAAGTTGGGTGTAAACACATAATCTGAGTAGTGCGCAACAAACTGTTGATCACTGGTGATAAATTTACACATGTTGCACCTGTTACACTGAAACGTGCCATATCTTAACATTTTTCTGTTACCAGTAATATCTGTATTCATCTTTTCAGAGCATAACAGTCTCTTCAAACTTTTACTGTTTCTATATCTAAAGCTAGGCATTTTGCCCACTACTTCAGCAATCTGTGGGTCCAGAAGTAATAAATTCCAGTTCTTCCTAATGATATTAGTAATATATCTAATATCATTAGTGTATCTGGTTGTAAACACCACCTTAGTATCATTAGAATGAACTTTAAGTGTAAACTTAGCTCTTTCATCTTCCATTGTTACAATCCGAAAATCATTTAGATGATTTAAGTTGGAAATTTTCGGATTCAATAAAGAATATTTCACTTCATCTATCAGTGGTGTAGGGTAACCCCTATCACCAAATAACTTGTCCATTACATTTAATTGTATATTTCTATCTGTAGCATTGCTACACAAATTTGTAATTCTTGAAAACTGTCTCTTAACAATGTTTGGGGATATATGACCTTTCTGCCCAAAGTCACTAGTTTTAGGAGGGATTCAGAGGGACAGAGCTAAAATTTGGGTCAAAATCAGGGACGCCCCTGAAAATTAGGGACAGTTGAGGTATGGCCTCTGCCCTAAACAGATATGCCAGTGTTTGTCCTGCTGTGATACTGTGTGGGGTTGTAAGGTGATGGTGTAACATTATTTCATGCTAGAATGGCTGCTTCTCTTATCACAGACATGTAATGTAATCCCACAACAACTGTTGGTCAATATCCACAGAACAAGTTGTGTGGTATGGTATTCCTAATTTTCCTTTACATTCTCTCATTCTGATGCATGATATAATTATTTAAGCATCAACGTGATGTATATCTACTGTGGCTTAGTGGTACTTCATGTTGTGTAGTGCTTGCAAGGTCTGGGGTTCGAGACCTACAGAGGTGTTTTATTTTGTTCCTGAGCAGAACAAGGGCCCTCACATACAGAGTGACTAAGGCACTTTTAAGCAGTTGTAAGCGGGTTTTTGCAGGTTTGCACAATGCTGCGCATTGCTTAGCCAAGCACAAACCCGCACAAACCTGTGCAAACCCGCTAACTACTGCTTAATAGTGCTTACTCCGGCTCACCCCCGCACTAATTTCTTTGAAAGAAAAGAAAAATGGGGAGATAAGAAAGTGGTGAAAAAGGGGCAGAAAGAGGGAAAGACAGTATGGAAAAGAGCTCGGGTTGTGCAGGACAGGTGTAGGGAAGGTCCATAGCTGCCCATTTATTCAACAGCAACAGCTGTGCATATGCAATAAATTTGGAGGTAGATATGAACCCTTCAACCCCTGAGAGAGGGATGAGGACAACAAAGTATGTTGTAATGCCAATTAAATAACATTTTATGTGTCCAGTGGACATGTGTGCAAAATGAGCAGCTATGTATGGGGCATAATTTTTTTGTTTTTTGGGAGCAGATTGCCCTTTTTTTTTTTCAGGTGAGAGTGGAATGTGGGGTAGGGGAAGTAGGTATATTTGGGGAGGTAGGTTGGGGAGGTAAACAGACAAGACAAACAAGATGCATACAGGGGCGGTATATGACACATGTGGTGGGTGAACACCTTTGACGGGGAGGGATGTTTGGAAATCGCAAGCCCATGAGCCCCCAGATGGAAACAGTGGGACTGAGGTCCCCATCCATGGGCAGTCACCACTGCACCTTCACGGCCCAGAAGGTGGCTGTGCTGGGGGCTGTGTAGGAGGGGTAGGCTGACCTGGGAATTGCACCACTCGGGCCTCAAGCTGGCATAGAGGTTCTGCAACAGAATGTTCAATCTCTCTAGGCACCACAGCCTGGACCATACGAAGGGTAATAGGTGCCTCTCCGCCCGTGCTTGCACAGGGGGGTCTGAGCCCCATTCCCTGCAGTGCTTCCACCTGAAGGTGGCACAGGGCCAATGGAGGAGGAGGTCCCAGGCTGGGCACAAGATCTGCTGGTGCCAGGTGCCATGGCCAGCTGAGGTGGGACAGGTGGGTCCGATGGGACTGGCCTTCCCATACGAACTATGTTTTGGAGAGTTTAATAAAGATATGGGTTAGTAACAGTCAACAGCATTGCCAATTAGTTATAACAGCATGCAGAAGTATTCCCATTAACCCAACACACCAGATTTTCAACAGTTGAAAAGCAAGCATGACACATGCATATATGGAACAATAGTGGACATTACAACAGCATGCAGGTTTAATTGATGGCAACAGGCCACCAATATTGTGGTATTTTAACAGGGCACATGCATAGAAATAAATGCAAATATTTATAAACCAATAGGACATATGTCCCAACAAATGTTTTGAGAGTAGACATACTGATTGAGGTGTGGAATTGCATTTTTATGCACATACAGTAGGGTGGAAAAAGATAGCTCAATTAACAACTTATATATCCTTCTAGTTTTCACTACATTCCTATTAACTGCAGTTATATGTCCCTTACATGTATTATTACACTACCCAATGTCCTTATTTTGTGCAATTGTATTTTTCTAGATCATTATATACATGAGCTGTATCTTACATACAAACTGTCCAGTTAGCAGATGTTACTGCAACATATTTTGAGACTTGCTCACACACACTACTGCTAAGATGGTACACTGACAGCTCTACTTTCATATAATTATGTTCAGGTGAAAGTATCGGTTATATGTTAACAGCTCCCTACATTTCTGGCAGCACACTGACATTTCTGGGGAACACAATACCAAGCTACTCATGTGCCAGATTAACATGTACATGCTGGGCATGAACCAACAGTTGAGGGCTGTAAATATGCATAAAAGCTACTGCCACTCCCTTCATCCAGGTTATATGGGCCTACCCAAGTGTGGGTTGACACTGCTTAATACAACACTACTATTTGTAGAATGCAACAGTACAACAACATATCAAAGAAAATTACACAGACGCACTCCAGGAATTATACATTTATTAAAGGAGTATTACACCTTTATTTACTGGGTTAAAACACTTTTTGAAGGCTGTCTCATTTATTTTATATAACAGTACATGCAGAATAATTACTAACCTGCCTCATGACGCAGCCTTTACAGCCTATCTTCATGTTCTTGCAGATTCGTAGTCCGCTCACCTGCAGCTGTGAAGTAAATGCAGTGATATTGAGACATACCTGTCCATAGTATAGACAAGCATGGTAAATCTTAACTACTTAATACAATAGCTACTTACTCAGTACTGGGGCATTAGGCATCATATGGGATTCCTGGATCCACTGGTCCAGTTCATCCCCCCTATGCTTCTTCAGGTCAGAATAATGGTGCCTGACCTGCTCACCAGTCCGAGGAACACCACTGGCACTGGTGAGATCACGGGTAAGACTGTTCCAGGCCTCCATTTTATATTGGGTACCGTGGTACTGGCCCTGCAGGAGTCTTTCCTCATGTTTGTAGACGAGGAGCCAAACCATAATTTTGGACTCCTGGATGCCCCAGCGTTGCACTCTAAATCGAGTGCCTTCACCAACACCAGCCATGCTGACTGCAGAAGGAAGCTACAACCAGTTATAGCAAGTATTCCCACCTGTAGAGCTTAAGTATGCCTCATTTCCCGCACTTATTTGTGATTGCTCAGTTTTGGAAAAGCTCAGCTGTAGGCATGCCTGCTTAGCTGATGTTGGGAATGTTTAAAATTCCTTTGGTAGATATGTGTCTGTTGAAAGTGCATGTTTGTGAAATGCTGTCATGGCTTAGTGGTTCATTACTGTGACTATAGTGCACAGTATCCTGAGTTCGAGCCCTGTCACTGCTTTTTATTTTCCCGCTGGGCAGACCTGACTGGTTAAGGAACAGTAAAGCAGGTGTGAGCATGTTTACCCGACTTTGTTCAACTTTGGCTGACTTTGCCCGACTTTGCCCAACGTTGCTCAATGTTGCCCGACGTTGCGCTGGTTAGTGCAGTGCGCAGCTACGCGCAAATGTGTTTAAATATGCTCAATACTGGTAAAATGTGCTTAGCAGTGCTTTATATTAATAAAAATAGGCTACTCATGCCTCAGAATGCATAAACATTTCACCTTCATATATATATATATATATATATATATATATATATATATATATATATTATTCGTGCACTACTACATTTAAAATTTTAATGCTTTTTGCAAAACTTGTACATAAAAATTGTCAGGAAATATTTTTGTATACAGATTTCCCACAGAAAATGGAACATGCAGCAGTGGGACTTGAACTGGGAATGCTTCCTCTTTGTGCGAAGGCTCTAACCACTACGCTATTCCTATGTTGCTTAATTTGCATATATTTTTCTTATTATCCTCTTCTGGTGTTTAAGCTGCTAACTGTAGCTAAGCAATGGGCAAACCCCGGCAAACCTGCGCAACTACAGGCAGCTATATCGGAAGAAAAATAATTATTTTTATTTTTTATTTTGTAAGTTGTTTAACATATGGGGGAGTGTAGTGTTACCTTGTACACATGTGAACGGACTTGCTCATGTAAATGGAAGTTGCGGCATTTCTTCATTGCAGGGGTGTGGATTTTTGGACTGCTCGGCAGTCCGACACACCCCCTAAACTCATCCACAATCCGTGTAAGCTTTAGAGTTGAGGCAGTGCGCCCTCATTAATATGCATGGTGTGCTGCCATCATACTCTTACACTGGCGCTTCCGTGCAAGACTAATCTAGTCTTACACGGAAAATTAGTAAATCTGGGGGATTGTGTTATGACCAATCTAGTGAGCTGTATTTTTAGAAGAAAGGTGAGTCTGAGCTCTGAAAAATTCTGGAAGCATGACTGCCTTTGTCAATGGTCCTTGGTTTGTAAGCATAATATTTTTTAAACACCTTTATTGAATTATCACTTAAGACATGGGCAAACATTCATTTATATAAAAGAAAACAAACCATGTTAACATATTCACAGTTACAAACAGTTAAAAACATTATATATCACATACATGGTTTTATGCATTTGTCACCAATCTAACATTACTCAAATTGCTCAATTCCTGCCTTCCTTTATATTCACTCCTCCTTCAAAACACTGTTCTGTATGTATTGCTCCCACATTTTCCATTTGTTTCTAAATAGTTTGCTTCTACCCTTTTCTAAAGATCCCACTTTCAGTTCTTTCTCTCTGTTTATATTCGCTACTTCAAATACAATTGGTTTAGACTTTGATTTCCATTTTTTAGTAATTGCTTTTTTTGGTAGCTGCCAGAATGAAACTTAATAAAGCCTTACTATTTCTAGGCAATTCAGATCCTGTATTGCAGCTCAAAAATAATTTCCTTAGTTACTCCCATTTGCTCACCCAATATTTCTGACAGAGTATTCAGCAGGGAATTTTTAAAATCTGCCAACTCATTATGCTCCCAAAATATATGTTCCTAGTTATCTCTTTCTTCTCCATCACAACTCCAACATTTGCCATCTACCTGAGGAAAAATTCTTTGAAATCTGCTTGGGGTATAAAAGTGCCTGTGCAAACACTTCCAAGCAAAAATCCAAAATATTCTAGACTTTGTTGTATATTTGGGAGCCATTCATATATTCTCCCATTGTTTCTTTGTGAATTTTTATCCGTTCTCTCTTCCCAATCTTTTCGAACCTTCTCTGATTGATCCCTGTAGTTATCATGCAATATTTTATATACCCTGCTCATTATCCCTTTTTTAACAGCAGTGTCTGTTCTAAATTCAGATCATTATCACTTTTTTAACAGCAGTGTCTGTTCTAGATTCAGCTCATTATCCCTTTTTTAACAGCAGTGTCTGTTCTAGATTCAGCTCATTATCCCTTTTTTAACAGCAGTGTCTGTTCTAGATTCAGCTCATTATCCCTTTTTTAACAGCAGTGTCTGTTCTAGATTCAGCTAAAACTCGGCCAGAGCAGGTATTTTGCATGGGATTCCCTTATCCCTTACCCTGTCTATATTCTGATATCAGTCCCTAAGCAGGGAAGGCAGTCTCTACCCTGCAGTCCAAATGTATTCTTTGTCTCTTCTCATTCTACTGCCTTTTGGTCTCTAATTATTTGCTCCCAATACCTTGGTTCTTTTGCTAGTTTTCTCCTGTGAATTTCAGCCACTTCTTATCTATTCTCTGTACCCCTAATTGCAGTCATCCCTATCGGCAGAATCTTCTTTCTCCATTCTCACATTGGCTTAGTTCTTAGAATACTTTCTGCTACTTTATTAATATAAAATGCTGTATGGCTGTTGTTATTCTCCTTAACGATCTGCATCTGAAATTCCAACCTCTCCTTATTTCTTGAATTTCCCCCACTTCATAATCATCATCCCTTTTCACTTTGAATTATAGCTTTCTGCTTGTATTATGTATAGAAGCCTTAACCATGTAGCTCTAAAATATCCCTTCAAATCAGGTAATCGTAATCGACCTTGTTTTGTTGGAAGGATCAACTTATACCACTTGACCTTTGCCCCCTTTCCCTCCCAGATAATATACTTAAACTCTTTATTAATTACTGTACACAACTTCTCCTCTGCTTGTTAAAGTATATCTGAACAATATATAAAAGAAAAGAGACTAAAAACATTTGCACAACTTGTATCATGCTATCTGTATCCACAAACCAGGGCTTCCAGTTTCTTAGTTTTTGTATTATCTTTTGCTTAGTCTCTTCCCAAATATCCTTAGCTGCCATAAAAAAAGTTTTTTTAATCCATGCTCCTAAATGTTTTATTTTATTGTGTCCCCATACATATGGGTATTGCTGAACCAGTTCATGTGTGGGTACATAGTTTACAATTATAGCCTTTGTTTTGTCATCATTAATTTTATAACCTTAAAACTGAAACTGTCTCAAAATGTTCCACAACACTGAGATGTCCTTTTCTGGTTTTATCGGGTACTAAATAATATCATCTGCAAATAAAGTCAACTTTTCTTGATTACCATACCAATTATATCCTTGAATTTCTGAGTCCCTTATTTTCCTTACCAATGGCTCTAAATATAATGAAATAACAAAGGGGAAGGTAAACCCCCTACCTGGTTCCTCTGTTCAGGCAAAACTTATCAGAGACAAACCCTGTCGCTTTAATTTTTGACTCCAGTCCCTCATATATCCTTCTAATTAACCTTATTATTGCATTATGGAATGCAAATGCTTCCAATGCCATACTCATAAAATCCCAGATTACTCTGTCAAATGCTTTCCTCTGCATCAAGACCCACCAAAAACAGTGGTATTTTCTAACAATCTTCTTCACTCTGGCTCGTCATTGTTTTATTAATGTTGTCAAATGTTTGCCTCCTTCCCTCCACAAAACCACATTGATCCAGATCTATCAATTTAGGTTTGTACAAATAATATTAATAACAACCAAAATGTAGAGGTAATATATGCTCATGGTTACAGAAAAAAGGAATACCTCTTTATACATATTTTGGAAAATCTGTTACATCCTGTAACTATAGTAACTGATCTGACTCATGATATAACATTAGGAAAATATTTTCCTTATTTTAAAGCACTGTGGAAAATATTAGAGTATGAATAATTAATAGACACAGTGTGACCAAATGATAGAATTAAGGAGAAAGATACACCCCCGGATTTACTAATCTTCTGTACAGGACTAGTCTAGTACTGTGTGTAAGTGGCAGTTTAGGAGGAGGACAGCAGCATGCCATGCATATTAATGAAGGTACGCTGCCTGAACTCCCAATCCTACACGGAGCATGGACGAGTGCAGGGGGCGTGTCTGCGAGCAGAGCTCTCACAATAAACATGCCCCTGCAAATTAGAACAGCAGAAAGTGGAAATAAATGAGTGAGACCGCTCATAGGTGTCCGCATATCCACACCAACAGTCCCCCATGTGTACAACAGCATAAAAATAAAAAGAAGAAACCCCTTTATTTTTTATTAAAACTTCGAGTACAGCTAACCGTAAGTGCGCGGGTGTGCCCATCGCTTAGCTACAGTTAAAGCAGCTTAAAAGGCTGAAGAGGATAACATGGAAGATATATGCAAATGAAGCAGCACAGCAATAGTGTAGTGGTCAGAGCATCCGCCTACCAAGCAGGCATTCCTGGTTCAAGTCCCACTGCAGCACATACCATTTTCCATGTGAAATCTGTATATGAACATTTTTGTACATTTTTTTGCTGTATAACCTACTAAATAACATTTAAATGTGAACTGGAGTACTGCATTAAATGTACATGTGAAGTGTCAGTGTCATAATGAATAAGGCACTAGTAAGCAGGTTTAAGCACAAATAAGCAGTAGTAAGCATATATAAGCACTAGTAAACGTGTTTAAGTGCATTTGCGCAGGGGTAAGCATTGCCAACACAGATTAAGCAAAGTAGAAGCTAACTGAGTATAAGAAACTGTAACCTGAGGTTAGCATTGCTTAGCTCCATGCAACCCACGCACACCCAAGTACAACTGCTTTAAAGTACCTTAATTACTCTGTACCCAATGGCCCGTGTTCTGCCCAACAAAAAATAAACAGTTTCTGGAAGGCTCGAACTCAGAATCTTGTACACCACAGTCACAGTAATTAACCACTAAGCCATCATAGCAATATATATAAATGAAGTATCAGCAAACTAATCCTCACCACAGGAAAATCAAACCAAACATGTGAACTGAATTGATGTACTGTGTGATGTTGGATAAAATGCCATGGAACATAAATATGTGAACTGGAGTACTGCAGTAAGCATAAATTTGAGGTGTTATCGTAATAAAGTGTAGAAGTCCCCAGGTCCCCATACAGTGTATGTACACATGAATCACAGATACCAGACCATATATAACCTGTAATGAAGAATACATCACTGCCAAAAAGCAAATATAGTGCTAATTAACTATTAAGCAATGCTAACCGCAGCACAGCTCAACTTAATAAGTGTAAGCAATGTGTAGGGAAGCCAATTCAATCTGTCTAGTGGTATACCTCTTTAAGCAGTGCCAACCTTATGTAAGCAGGTGTGCCCATAGCTTAGCCTTTTCAAAACCGACCAATCATGGGAAAGTGCAGGAAATTGGCTGTATTTAAACCCCACAGGTGGGAATACGTCTCATAACTGGTTGTAGCTTCCCACTGCAGGCAGAATGGCTGGTGTGGATGAAGGCACTCAATTTAGAGTGCAGTGCTGGGGCATTCAGAAGTCAAAAATCATGGTATGGCTATTGGTAAATCATCATGAGCAGAGACTACTGCAGGGCCAGTACCAGGGCTTGCAGTATAAAATGGAGTCTTGGGACAGTCTCGCCCATGTCCTCACCAGTGCCACAGGTATCCCCCAGACTGATGAGCAGGTCAGGCACCACCATGGTGACCTGAAGTGGTGGAGGGGGGATGTACTGGAACAGTGGATCCAGGAGTCTCGGCAGATGCCTAATGCCCCAGTACTGAGTAAGTACTCATTCTACTAAGTAGTTAATAATTGCCTAGCTTGTGTTTCCTATGGATAGGTATGGCTAAATATCACTTTCTCTGACAGCTGCAGAACCAGCAAGCCCATGATGCTAGGTTGCAAAGGCTGCATCGTGAGGCAGGTTAGTATTTGTCTGCATGTACTGTCATAACAAATAAATATAAGAGCCTTAGAAAGTGTCGTACCAGTAGAAATAAATGTGTAATATTCTGTGAATAAAGGTGTAACTCCTGGAGTGCTTCTGTTTACTCTTCTGTCATATGTAGTTGAACTGTTTGCATGCTATAAATAGTACTGTTATATTAAGCAGTGTTACCCACACTGTGGTATGCAGATAAAATGTGTATGAAGTTCTGTATAACAATGTTGGAAGTGCCAAGAGGTCAGTCATATTGTACAAGTGAGGGAGAGTTAGACAGAAAACAGTAGAAAGCTTCACATCAATTCCATGATGGCACAGTGTACTATGATGTTAACTATAACTTTGTTGTCACACACAGCAGAGGTTTGAATCCTGGGAGTGCTAGTAAGTTGTATGCATAATCATACCCCACAACTGCACAGATTTTGTTACAATGTTCATATAGAAAGCTGTATGCATAATTACACCCAACAACTGTACAGAATTTGCTAGAATGTTCAGATAGAAAGTTGTATGCATATTCATACCCCACAACTGTTCCAATCTGTCCAGCATGTCCAGATAAATGCCCCACATCACCAGCCTTGTACCCAGTTCCCCGGAAAAATCAGTGTGATGATCCGAGAAATGTACTGATAGTCAAACGTGTACATAGTATATGAAAACAAACCAGTCATTCTACCACTTCACCCAAAGTGTATGAGAGCAATCCTCAACATATGTTGCATTAACACCTGCATCTTGTCACGCCTGTATGTAGGACACAGTTCACGCATATAATAATCTATAAACATACCAGTGTACAATGTAAGGCCATTGGATAGTGTAAAAACACATGTAAGGGACAGATCACTGCAGTGACTAAGACTGTTGTGAAAACTACAAGGATATAGTAGTTGTTAATTGAAGTCTCTCTCTCTCTCACCCCTACCATATGTGCAAAAATAACCCAATGACACACCTCAGTCGGTATGTGTCCACTGCTAACTTTTGTTGGGACATATGTCCCAATGGTTTATAAATATTCACATTTGTTTCTATGCATGTGCCATGTTAAAATACACCCATATTGGTGGCCTGTTGCCATCAATGAAACCTGCATGCTGTTGTAATGCCCACTGTTGTTCCATATATGCATGTGTTCTGCTTGCTCTGCAACTGTTATAAATCTGGTGTTTTGGGTTAATGGGAATACCTATGCATGTTATTATAACTAATCCTGAATGCTGTTGACTATTACTAAGCCATATCTGTCATAAACCAGCTACAACATAGCTCGTATGGGAAGGCCGGTCCCAGCGGATCCACCTGTCCCACCTCAGCTGGCCATGGCACTGCGCACCAGCACGTCTGGGGCCCAGCCTGGGACCTCCTCCTCCATTGGCCCTGCACCACCTTAGGGTGGAACCACTACAGGGGATGGTGCTTGTCCCCCCGATGAGCATGCGCAGAGAGGAACCTGTCACCCATCGACATGTCCTGGCCGTGGTGCGTAGGGAGCTCAATCTGGAGTTTCGAGACCAGCAACGCCAGCTTGAGGGTCAAATGGTGCAATTAGAGGGTGAGCCTGCCCCTCCTACACAGCTCCCAG
The DNA here is from genome assembly GCF_019279795.1 of Protopterus annectens. Classification (NCBI taxonomy): domain Eukaryota; kingdom Metazoa; phylum Chordata; order Ceratodontiformes; family Protopteridae; genus Protopterus; species Protopterus annectens. The sequence goes on from NC_056731.1 coordinate 1,959,764,230, forward strand.
CACAGCCACCTTTGGGGCCGTGAAGGTGCAGTGATGACTGCCCATAGGTGTGGACCTCAGTTCCACTGTTTCCATTTGGGGGCTCATGGGCTTGCGACTTCCAAACACCCCTCCCTGTCCAAGGTGTTTACCCTCATATGTGTCATATACCACACCTGTATGCATCTTGTTTGTCTTGTCTGTTAACCTACCTAACCTACATCCCCAAATATACCTACTACCCCTCCCCAACATCCCACTCTCACCTGAAAAAAGGGCAATCTGTTCCCACAAAAAAACTTGCCCCATACATAGCTGTCCATTTCACACACATGTCCACTGGACATGCAATCTGGTCTAATTGGCATCACAATGAATTTATGTTGTCCTCACCCCTCTCTCAGGGGTTTGAGGGTCCAAATCTACCTCCAAATTCAGTGTATATGCACAGCTGTAGAAGAAATGAGCAGCTATGGACCTTTCCTACACCCTTCCTGCACATGCCTAGCTATTTTCCCTACTGTCTTTCCCTCTTTGTGCCCCTTTTTCACCACTTTCCTATCAACCCTTTTCTCTTTTCTTTTAACAAAATTAGTGCGGGGGTAAGCAGGAGTAGGCACTTTTAAGCAGCAGTAAGCGGGCTTCAGCCTGTTTGCATGAGGGTAAGCTATGCCTACACAGGTTAAGCAATTTAGAAGTTAACAGAGTATAAGAAACTGTAACCGGAGGTTAGCAGTGCTTACCGCTGCGCAAACCCATGCAAATCCACTTACAACTGCTTTAAAGTGCCTTAATCAATCTGTATCCAACAGGCTGTGTTCTGCCCAGCAACAAAATAAAGAGCTCTTGCAAAGCTTGAACCAAAAGACCCTGCACACCATAGACAGGGTGATTTACCACTAAGCCATGACAGATACAACAAAATTCCCTGTTTTCACATACATGTCATCCAGTCCTGTCATGCAACAGTACAGAGAATGTATACCAACACCTAGATGTCTGTGTGTGTAACTATATTAATATCTAAACATTTACAATATATCTATATATGTATATATATATATATATATATATATATATATATATATATATATATATATATATATATATATGGATTCCATACATTTGGTCGAATTACACTTAGTCGAAAATGATATCAGGCATTGCAATTCACTGAAAGCTCACTTGACTTAAAGCTCACTTGGTTGAAGTTCATTTGGTCAAAAATGTAATATAGCCCCTGCCCCACTGTAGCACAACCCTGGAGTGAGAATATATTTCTAACACTATATACATATATATCAATATATATGCACATATATACATGCATATGCCTAAACTGACACATATATGTGTCTACTCCTATATGTCTACATATACACAGCACATTACATATGTGTACGCAGATATATATCTATGTAGGTATATATGGAAATAGTTATATATATGTTAGCAGATATATATATATATATATATATATATATATATATATATATATATATGGGTCTATCTGACAACGTCGACAAGCCACAACACCGACAACCAGTTTACCGACGCCAGAAGATCGACGATTGAGAAGACCGACGGATGAAAACACCGACGCTGAGAACACCGACATGGGAAAAGGCTGTGTAAGTATGCGGTAGTGACGGACGTTAGGGTGCGAGTAAGGTAAGTGTGCGATATTGACGGTGTTTGGGTTAGGGGCGGGTTAAGTGAGTTAGGGTTAGGGCGGGTTAGGTAAGTGTCGGTAGTGATAGTCTTTGGGTTAGAGGCGGGTTAAGTGAGTTAGGGTTAGAGGCGGGTTAGGTAAGTGTCGGTAGTGATAGTCTTTGGGTTAGGGGCGGTTAAGTGAGTTAGGGTTAGGGCCGGGTTAGGTAAGTGTCTAGTGATAGTCTTTGGGTTAGGGCGGGTTAAGTGAGTTAGGGTTAGGGGTTAGGTAAGTGTGTGATAGTGACGGAACTTAGGGTTAGGGTTTGGGTTAAGGTTGTAGATAGTTGTGTATGTGAGGTTTAGTGTGGGTTTGTAAGGATTTTGGTGTTGTTGTGTTGTGTGTGTGCTTTTTGGACAGGGGATTTGTTTTGATGTGCTGTCGGTAAAATGGTTGTCGATGTTGTGGCTTTTCGATCTTGTGGACTGTCGGTTATGTGGTGTCGGTAAACTGGTTGTCGGTGTTGTGGCTTGTCGACGTTGTCAGGTAGACCCATATATATATATATATATATATATATATATATATACATATATATCTGTATAGGTATATATGGCCATACATCTGTAGATAGCAATGGCAGATTAACAAATACACATATGTCTACATGCACCGTTAATGGAGTTGAGAGGCCCCACTCACTATATGTCTCATACGAATAGGCATCCCCCCCCACAGCCAAAGACGTGTGCCCTGCAATACACTACCAAGTGCAGTCTGCCACCCATAGGAAATGTAATATGTGGAAGCCATCAACACCCCCTGGATACAGATACACAGACACAGATATGCAGATACAGATATACATATATATATATATATATATATATATATATATATATATATATATATATATATATATATATATGACTACACATACACACACATATATATATGTACAGTAAGATACATATGTAGAAGGTGCACACAATATGGAACAGCCACTATGCCTACAGTTAACACCTGAACACCTGGACACTGTATGGGCCACACATACAAATGTCAATTGTTGCCTGCAACATATACCCATAGAGAGGTCATAGGAAAGACACCACACACAGGTATGCAGAAATGAGAAACATTTAATTGTGTACTATTACAGTTCTATATGCCATGTCATATAGCTGTTTAGACACTGACAACCACATAAACAGAGTACTGCAACTGTGAAACAGTTACACTAATACAGTAGTCTGGAAAGATTCACAACTGTTGCTGTCCAGGCCAAGCCCTTCAAATTGTACAATAGTGAACACAGACTGGGCCACAGGATACCAAACAATCAACAGTATGTACTGCAGGTGTGTAGTTCAGCAACCTCTATCTACATTCTGTACAAACTAAGTAGGTGGTAAAGACGTTATGTGATCACATGGGTTGTCACTGTTACATAACAAGGCATAACTGACACCATCATGAGCACACCGACAAACAGAACAGTCTGTATGGCAGGAGGCAGTAGGCTTGCAGTACCCATATTCATGTAAGTAATGTAAATATAGGTGAAGTATACAGTACTGTACATCCAGATATCTTGCGGCAGCTCACCCCTGATACCCCCACATTTTGTAACAGCCTAGGTCATTTATGGTGCTTCCCACCTAGACTCAATAATACAGGGCCATATACCACTGTTACATACACTGGTTTCTGGAATGCATAAGGGCATAAAAAAAAATTCATCTGCTTTTACTGTACTTGTGTTTCTTCCTACTTTATTTTGCTTTTGCGTCATCTTAAAAGTACTCAATTGTATTTATTACTGCTTGATGTAACTCATTCTAAGCCTTTTAGTTTCAACACTTGGGCTTCAGACCAGTTGTTTCACATTGAGAGGGTTTGTGGTCTGCACTGTACTGGCAGAACAGGTAGCTTACATCCTTCTAAGTTGGGAACTGCTGATTGAGGGCTCAGTGTCTGTTATTCTAAAAGTGTATTAGTTCTGGTTTAAGCACTTGGGCTTCAGGCCAGTTATTTTACATTAAGAAGGTTCGTGGTCTGCACTCTTGTGGGAGGAGAGGCTGGACTCTGCCCTTCTGAGCTGGGAATTTCTGGTTAAAGGTTTATAGTGCCTGCATATTTGAACTGTTTCTTACTGAAATTGGTACACCTTGTTTGCTGTAGCATAGCCTAGATCCAGGCCTGCTGAATCTAGCTTTGTTTGTATGCTTGTTGTTTGTTTGCTTGTTATTTCCCTGGAACGCTTATTCCACCTAAAATGCGGCTTATCAGTGCTTCTGTGGATCCCTAGTGATATCTGCATTGCTTACTGTACTTATTTCCTTGTTTCACTTGAAAGAAAGTTACTGTTTGTCGTTTTTGCATTTAAGTTACCTGTAACACATTGCACTTAAGTTACCTGGCACTTGCTCACTAAAGCCATTATATAAGTCAGCACTAAAAATTAAAAGCACTACACCCTCACTCCCCATTGGCTCTTGTTTTCAATTATACAGGAATTCCCAATATTATTCTAGCATGTCCAAAGGTCAGTTGTCAATCTCCTCTCCGGTCCAGCTGGTGAATCTGGGAATCTTGAGGCAATGTTACAACTGCCTCATGTACACAGACAACCCTCTCCTCCTCCCAACAAATTCCAACACATGTGAGAGATGCAACCATATAGCCAAACTGGAGGCTAAGCTCTCTCAACTCAGTACTGGCATAACCAGTCAGGAGGAGAAACAAACCACACTCACTACAATTCCAGTCTCACATAGACCTACCACGACAGCAAACCAAACACATAATCACACAAAAACATACTCGGAGGCTCTAAATAAAGATCTGTCTAAGCAGCAGAGACCTCCAAAGCAGACACCCAAACAACCGCTACCCCAAAACAAAACACGTGCAACAAATATCTCACAAAGCCAGTGTGCCAAACAGTCACAGCCCTTAAGGCTAAACAACACACCTGATACACTTGTAATAGGTGACTCTATCGTCAGGCACACTGATGTCCCGCTGACCAGGCTGAACAAGGAGAAGGTCACGGTGAGCAGCCTGTCGGGCGCTAGAATCCGCCACATAACACAAGCACTCAGGTCACTCCAAGGCAAGTACAAATATGACTCAGTCATTGTCCATGCTGGTGTGAATGACCTGAGACGTACCTCCCTGGACTACATGAAAAGAGACATAGAGGAGCTCTCTGAGCATGTAGCCCAGGCCGGTATGACCCTGACCTTGAGTAGCATCTTACCCTCACCAAGAATGATGCCACAATATGAAGACAAGATGATCAATTTCAACAATTGGCTTAAGTACTGGTGTCATTCAAAGGGGATCCAATGTCTGTCAGCCTGGGATGATATGCTTGACAAGCCACGATGCTTCACTAGGGACGGCTTGCACCTGTCACCCCTGGGCTTTTGGATATTAGCAAAGGCTCTTGCTACCCCCATAGTGCCTTTTTTAGGCAAGGCTCAAAAGACAAACCCACCTCCATAGGTATCACAAGGGATAAGAAACTAAGAGTAATGCTACTCAACGCCAGAAGTCCAAACCTTAAGATGCATCCACTTGAAACTCTCCTTAGCATGGAGAACATAGATATCTGTGCAGTAACAGAAACCTGGTTCAGGGCTCCAGAGAGCACCCCAGCACTACCAGGTTATACCTCATACCATGCTTTTCGGCCCCAAAACTTGGACTGAACCACAAAAGGAGGGGGAGTATCGATATTCATCAAAGATACCCACACCTCCAGGTTGGTGGCAAAGCACGAAGCATCAGAGACTATCCATGTGCAACTAACAGTGGGTAAAACTGCCTTCCAGTTTATAGCCTGCTACAGACCACCCTCCCAAACCCAGGAACCCCACTCGGCCTTCCTGAGAACACTGGAAAATATGAAGGTCTCTCCAAACACCATTATATTGGGCGACTTCAACTACCCAAACATAGACTGGGAGCATTACTCTAGCTCCAATACCCTAGCCCAAAGGTTCCTAGAATTCATAAACTCAAATGCTATGGAACAACTTGTTACCACTCCCATAAGAGGGGAAAACATACTGGACATGATCATCACCAACATGGGGACTCTATGCTCCAGACCAGAAGTGTATCCCTCACTGGTAAGATCAGACCATAAACTGATCTCACTGGATATTCACATCCCGACCCCACCCTCTGCCCAGAAAACCACAGTGAAAAACTTCTCTAAAGCAAATTTCACCCTCCTCAAAACTGAGGTGGAATCTTTCAAAGCCCCCGGGCATGTGGAAAATACGGCCCAGACCGCAGAATCCTTTATAAATGCATTCTATGAACACCTTCAGGAATGCATGGATCATGCAATCCCAAATAAAACCAAGACCCAATCCTCCAAAGGCAGACGTCCTGTCTGGTGGACCCCAGCCATAAACAAACTATACAATAGAAGGAGGAAGCTACTACATGATAGAGGAAAATCCCAAAAAGGGAAGGCATCTCTGATCAGTATTAGCAAAAAACTAAGGGCTCTCATAAAATCGTCTAAGGCCAGCTACGAGAGAAAAATTGCACAGGACGCTAAGGATAATTGCAAGGCTTTCTTTAGTTATGTTAGGAACCTGGGTGGGAATTCCCAGATATGCTCAGAATTAGTCCAAAATGACAAAAAATACACCGAACCCACAGACATTGCCAACATCCTAGCTGACAGGTTCAGCGCAAACTTCTCCCCCCATCCCCACCAAAAGGGCAAATATCTGTCCCAGCAGAGTGCTGCCCCCATGACATCTCAGATGCTCAGGTAAGAACCGCCCTCTCCAAAGCAAAAAACACAGCATCAATGGGACCAGACAGTGTCCCAGGCTGTGTCCTACATGAACTCCAAGAAGAGCTAAAACCAAACATAAAACTACTGATCAATCTCAGCCTTACTACAGGATATGTTCCCAAAGAGTGGCGTACAGCAACATTGGTCCCTCTCCACAAAGGTGGTGCCTCAACGGACCCTGGAAACTATCGCCCCATAAGCCTGACTAGCTTGGACTGCAAAGCTATGGAAAGCATCATCATGGACCTCATAAATAAAGATATTGGGGACCTACAGACACTGGATCCTACCCAGTTCGGCTTTGTTAAGGGCAGATCCTGCCTCTTAAACCTGGTTGACTTCTTTGAAACAGTCAACAAGGCCATTGACGAAGGGAAGGTGGTCCACACAGCCTACCTGGACCTTGCAAAAGCCTTCGATACAATACCCCACTCGGGCATTATAGATAAGCTCACCAGCTTAAATATAAACCCATATGTCACTAGATGGGTTGCAAACTGGCTCAAGGACAGAACCCACATGGTTAGAATTGCTGGAGCCATGTCAGACTCCAAACCAGTTACAAGTGGCATCCCACAAGGCTCAGTCCTGGGACCTCTCTTGTTCGGCATATATTTCTCGGAGGTACAGGCCAACACGGAAGGACTGTGGCTGACCAAGTTCGCAGATGACTGCAAACTGGGCGCCATAATCAACTCTCCAGCCGACACAAGCATCCTCCAAAAGGGCCTCATAGAAACAGACAACTGGTGCCAGAGCCATGGCCTCAAGCTAAATGCCAAAAAGTGTATAGCCATCCCCTTTGGCAGAAACAAAGTGCCCACAAATTACCACATAGGTGGTAATCCATTAAGTACAGAAGAAGTAATTAGGGACCTGGGGACCCAAGTTGATAGCAATCTCTCATTTGACAACCACGTGGCCAAAGTGGTTAGAAAAACATTTTATATAGCCCACCTAATCATGAAGGGATTCACATCTAGATTAGGGGAGGTCATCGTGCCTCTTTACTCATCCCTCATCAGGCCCATAATCGAGTACAATGCCCCTTTTGGGATGTACCTTACCAAACACCTGCAGCAACTGGAAAGATCCCAAAAGTACCTCACCAAGAGGATCAAAGGGCTCAAACAGATGCCTTATGCTGCCCAGTTAAAGAAACTCCAGCTATACTCAGTGGCATACCGCCTGCTCAGAGGTGACCTGTGCCTGACGTATAAAGCCATGTCCAACCCAGAATTAAGGGACATGCTGCACCTCAAAAAATCCAAATCCCATCGAGCTACACGCTCGAGAGACTTGAACCTCAGCACTGAAATAAATAGGACATGCTGGAGAGACAGATTCATAACCCAGAGGCTCCCTTCACTCTGGAATAAAATCCCAGTCCAGGTTAGGCAGAGTCCCTCATTGACTCTCTTCAAGAGGAATCTTGATGAGTGGATGGGAGATCGTAGGTTTACCCCGGGTATCACTTCTGTGTCACTGTTAGACAGAGGCACAGTATACTAACCTCGAAAAAGGGCATAGCAAAATTAATTTAAAATGGGTGGCGAAAGCCAAACATACTCTGGCTAGGCTTATAAATGCCCTAGGGCAGATAGCCTAGTATGAACCTATGAACCTATGAACCTATGTATTGTGTAGGTGATGCCCACACATATATGGCCCCAGACCCACTGTATGTGTGGGGGATACCACAGCAGTGGACTAATGGCAGCAATGGCAGTGTGATATACTCACAGCCCACTACAGAACAAGCCCCAACAGCATGACATATGTGCGAAGCTTGGTATGTAGATGGAGGACAGAGGCTGGAACAGAGGAACATATGTGGAACACTGTTGCCATACACTAAGCAAGTTGCTGGTGTTACAGGACAGTCTGCAACATACCCTTAGCCAGGGAATTCAAGTTAGAAACAGGAATGGATGCAGCCATGTACTGATAGCACTCAACACACACACTGCCAGTGTAATATCTGCCACAGGACCTATGTGGTGGACGGACAACACATGATATGCATACCTCTGTCCAGCAAGAGGATAAGCCAACAGTAGTGAGCTATACAGACAGACTGCATTCCAAGGTAAACTAGTATGTACACACACACACACACACACACACACACACACACACACACACACACACACACACACATACACACACACACACACACACACACACACACACACACACACACACACACACACACACACACACACACACACACACCCTGTAACACCAATACTATACAAAGCATAACACAACTCTACTCACAGTCTGTCTGTAGTTCCTGATCCTCCTACAAATATGTGGATGCCCTGAGTGTGCAGGTTCTCCTGTAAAAAGTATTGCTACCTGCTGTCTGTAACACTGATGCCCACACACAGGAAGGATTGCCATGCCAGTGGTAATTGTAAGTAGTACACATGTGTAATGAGATATATATATATATATATATATATATATATATATATATATATATATATATATATATATATATATATATATATGGCTATCTGGATAAGTATATGTACATATATTTCCACCATATGTCCTGGACATGGAGTGTAGCCCTACCCCAGCCCCTATATTCCCAAAATCGTAGTGCAAGGTTATGTCAGCTATGTATAGCAGGTATATTAGTAGACTATTGCTACTGTCATTGGGATTGTCTTCACAGACATGATGCGTGTGGAAGGTCACATCTGCTTGTAACATGTGTGCCATTGGCTAATGACAGACATCCTAAGGAAATCATTGTAAAGTACCGCCGCTAGCATGCAATGCCCCTGTGGAGTGCAGCAGAGATATTGGCCAATATATGTGGAACTTTGGACACACCCTGTACAGTCCAGAGGTATACACATAATCCTTTAGTGCACAACATGTGTACCAAGCCTGACAATATGGATGTAGACAGCCATGTAGATGGGTATAACACATAACGACTGGTATACATTTGCCACCATATGTTTTGCATTCACTCACTCCTGTCTGGCCTGACACAGAATGACTGCTGGTACAGGGGTGCCATGGACACATACTACCCACTAGATATTGACATACATCTGTACAGCATCCCACTGCTCTGTCTGGCATACATGACTGTTAAGGGAGGCTTGGCAGCAGTACATCTGGCAAGTATCTGCACATGACATCTCACTCGGTAAGTACACTAAGCTGCTAGGCATGTAACAATGCACTGTGTAGGCTACAGGCAGACTGGCTCAACACTGACCTACATCTCCTATGGGGGAATACACATGTACCTGCATATATAGCAGGCTCAACAGGCATGTCACAGCACAGGGTAAGATACACCTGTGTGAAAGTGCATAACCACAACCAATGCGAACACAGCCACAGCCACATATGGTAAGCTAGCATAATATTACAGTATATGGACTATTTGTTCTACACCATCCTCATATGTGCCACTCACAGAATGACCCTACATATACTGGGCTGCTACACAGTTTGGTCTGATGGCTGTCTGTGGTATGGAACATGTGTTTGTATGGCCTTACAAACATGTACACCAAAACGGTACCACACAGTGGGGCAGCAGGTAACATCAGATAGAAGGGGAACTAGAACAATGACATTTACCATGGTCTGTACACAGGCTACAGTATATATTAACAATACACACACTGCCGACATTCACCATCACTATACAGACCTCAGTACTGTACAAACATCCACAGAATGTCCAGGTTATATCATGAAATATAATCCCTAATGTACATAACATGTGTAGCAATCAGATATATGACTGGCTTGTTATCAGATATGATGACACTATTTATGGTGTACAGCACATATGCACCACTTCATGCATGACATATGTACAAATGTTGACAGAGGTGTGGCTGACAGCACATTCACAGGGCCAATATAGACATGTTGCTGTGACAACCTCATACATTTACCATTGTAACGGGGTTTGTTGCAACATATGTCCTATGAGGGATATGAAGTCAGTAACTGTCATGGCCTTCACCATCTACAGACTGCAATCCTCACACTATTTTCTGCATTCCACAGATAGAGGCTCCATGGCTAACACATGAAACCAAAGGCACAACACTTCCCAGTCTGCAGATGACCCTGCAGATGGGGATTCCTCATAGGTTCATAGGTAGATACTAGGCTATCGGCCCTGGAGCCTATACAAGCCTAGCCAAAAAGGTACCCTGGCTTTTGCCACCCAAGAAAATTATTTTCCTGTGCCGCTGTCGAGCAAAGCCACAGAGGTGATCCCCGGGGTGAATTTCCTATTTCCCATCCAATCATCAAAATTTTTCTTGAAGAGTGGTAATGAGGAGCTTTGTTTGATATAGATAGGTAGTTTATTCCAGAGTATACATGGAAGTGACATGGCAGGTATTGCGACATGTACAACAGCTATATCCAGACAAACACTGTTAAACCAACATTACTCCAAATGCAGTATAGCAGCACTTACAGTCTGTAGTCAGGTCAGGCACACCCCCTCCTGTTTGTTGCCCTCTTTCCACAGTGTATGTTGTTAGAGGTGTTGCCAAACAACAGATCTAGTTCCTGCTCACAGTGAATGAAAAGGGCCAACGCCACCATGATGTTCCTAGATATTGGAGTGTGTTTCCATGCAATTGTCTATGGGAATGTTACCACAGCTGTTTCATATTCAATCAGCTAGGGGAGGGCTGCAATTCATGCAGAGGCCATCAGCTGATCATGAGCATCACTTAAAATACAAATGCTGCTGCCTAAGCAAAGCAGGTGTGGATCTCCACATCCACCAGAGAGGGAGTGGGGGAGGCAGACAGAAGCAAATACATGTCAGGGAGGGGTGAGAGAGAGTAAAACTGAATCATGTTTGTGTCACACACCTACCAGCACAGGGTATCAAACCCCTGACAACTATGTAGTGCTATCACAGTTTGATGCAGTTATTGGATGCGCCATATGGGTTACCTGTAGTGGAGCATTCAGAACATATATGTGATGGTGAGTGACATCTGCAACAGGGATATGGTAGATATACAGTAGGTGACATACACGTGCCTGTCCACATGAACAGGTGCCAGCCTCAACACAGCCACACTCTCACAGGGACGCACACTAATTGAAACACTTGGCAGGGCCAAGAGTACAACTCATCACTAGTGGGATTGCCACAACACATCAATGTGCAGGTTTCAAATGCACCACATGGGTCATACGGAGGCCGTATGGGTAAAGATTATGAGAAGGTGTCTGACATCAGACAGCATGCTTCAGTATGCCCAGGGGGGTTGTAGTGAGTGTGGGTGTGGACATATGCACCATATTACACACACACAAATACACTGAGTGTCAGTACTGACATGCATGGGTGCATGTCTGCAAAGGTGTGTGGTGGTCAACTGTGCCAGCAGACTACACAAGGGTAGGTGATGGGTATACCTTGGCATCAGGCCACATGAAAATGGTTTGCATTGTGGCTCAGGGCTGTCATTTCTGCATTTGCCCACACAGGTAGGTATTGTATCCTCCATCTAGTCACCTGGGTGGCTATTGTGTGTGGCTAATGCTGTGCATCCCCTGCCATTTATGTGTTCCTTACTCTATGACATGGATGGTGTCTAGAATTTGCACACCTCCCACATGCATGTACAGTGACATGTGGAACTTACCTGAGGTGTCTGGCCCATGCTGTGAACACAGATTATCATCAGATGTGCCAGTCTTGCCCACCTGTGGCAGGTACTGGTAATGGGCAGCAGGTTTACCCTGCACCTACATTGATAGCATGATAACAGCATTCCCTGGTGTCAGTGGCATCTGTACATACAGGGCATGTTGTCATGCATGGTATGTCCATTGTGGGTCACATGTGAAAGCACCACAGGTGGTGCAGGTGTCCATTTGGGAACATGAGGGAGGTGCACTGTCTGCATGTATGTGCATATTGGGCAGATGGGCAGTGTGACATGCCCTCTGTAGCCCACTGCTATCACTCCATAGTTACTATTGGTGGCCAGTATGCAGTGTACTACCCACATATTGGCTGTTGCCTAGGCATGTGTGTGTATGAGACATGGGTCGAGACTGTGCTCTGGGTAATACTGGGGTTACTAACTGTGATTGTCTGGCCTTGATGTCACATGTATGGGTATGACTTTGCACCCCAGCCTCTTACCTATTTAACATCTGTTATCCCAGTATGGTTGACATTGTGAATGACTTGAGCCGTACCTCCCTGAACTACATGAAAAGAGAAATGGAGGAGCTCTCTGATCACATAGCCCAGGCCAGTATGACCCTGACCCTGAGTAGCATCCTGCCCTCATCAAGAATGATACCATGGTATAGAGAAAAAATATCAATTTCAACAATTGGCTAAGCTTCTGGTGTCATTCAAAGGGGATCCAGTGTCTCTCAGCCTGGAATGACATGCTCGACAAGCCACGCTGCTTTGTTAGAGATGGCTTGCACCTGTCACCCTTAGGCTTTCGAATACTGGCCAAGGCTCTTGCCACCCACCCTTTTTTAGGCAAGGCTCAAAAGACAAACCCACCACCGTAAATAGCACAAGTAACAAAAAACTGAGGGTAATGCTACTCAATGCCAGAAGTCTAAACCTCAAAATGCACGCACTCAAGGCACTTCTCAGTATGGAGAAAATCGCTATATGTGCAGTAACAGAAACCTGGTTTAAGGCTCCAGACAGCACCTCAGTACTACCAGGCTACAACTCATACCATACATTTTGGCCACAAAACGCGGACCGAAATACAAAAGGCAGGGGAGTATCCATATTCATCAAGCATACCCACACCTCCAGGTTAGTGCCACAGCACGATGCTTCAGAGATCATCCACGTGCAACTAACAACGGGCAAAACTGCTGTTCAAATTATAGCTTACTACAGATCACCCACCATGTCCCAGGGCCCCCACTCCGCATTCCTGGAAACACTGGGAAACATAAAGGTCCTACCAAACACCCTGATATTGGGTGATTTCAATTACCCAAACATTAACTGGGAGAAGTACTCAAGTACAAACTCCCTTGCCCAACATTTCCTAGAATTTATAAACTCAAATGCCCTGGATCAACTGGTCAACACCCCCACCAGAGGTGACAACATATTGGACCTGGTCATCACCAACATGGGCGACCGGTGTTCCACACCGGAGGTCAACCCCTAGCTGGTTATATCTGACCATAAACTAATCACTCTGGATATCCACATTCCGCCACCACCCCCGGTCAAAGAAACCACCTTGAAAAACTTTTCAAAAGCAAACTTCACGTTACTTAAGACCGAGGTGGAAAGTTTCAAAGCCCCCATGCTAAAGGATAATGCTGTCCAAGCTGCAAAATCCTTTCCTAATGCACTCTATGGGCACATACAAAAATGCATGGATCGTGCTATCCCAAACAAAACCAAAACTCACTCCTCCAAGAAAAGGAAGCCAGTTTGGTGGACCCCTGCCATAAACAAGCTATACAATAGAAGGAGGAAACTAGTACAGAAAAGAGTAAAATCCCAAGACAGGAAGACATCCCTGATCAGTATCAGCAAGAAACTACATTCCCTCATAAAATCATCCAAGGCTATCTTCGAAAGAAAAATTGCCATGGACTCTAAAGATAACCACAAGGCATTCTTTAGCTATGTCAAGAATCTAAGTGGCAGTTCTCAGATCTGCTCGGAGTTAGTGCAGAATGGCACAAAATACACTGAACCGAAAGATATAGCCAACATCCTGGCAGTCCAGTTCAGTGCAAACTTCACCCCTCTCTCACCCCCAAAAGGGCCCATAACTATACCAGAAGAATGTAGTGCCCCTGAAATCACAGACACTCAGGTTAAAACAGCCCTCTCCAAAGCCAAAAACACAGCATCAATGGGACCGGATGGTGTCCCAGGCTGCATCCTACATGAGCTCAAAGATGAACTAACTCCTCACCTAAACACACTGTTTAAACTCAGCCTCTTCACAGGCTACATGCCCACAGAGTGGTACACAGCAACAGTTATTCCGCTCCACAAAGTTGGAGCCACAACAGACCCTAGGAACTATCGCCCTATAAGCCTGACTAGCAAAGCTATGGAGTGCATCATCATGGATCTCATTAACAGAGACATTGGGAACCTCCAAACACTAGACCCTACCCAGTTCGGCTTTGTTAAGGGCAGATCATGCCTCCTAAACCTGGTAGACTTCTTTGAGACAGTTACCAAGGCTATAGACAAGGGAAAGATGGTCCACACAGCCTACCTAGACCTCACAAAGGCTTTCGACACCATTCCCCACTTAGGTATTATAGACAAGCTCACCAGCCTGAACATAAACCTCTATGTTACGAGATGGGTTGCCAACTGGCTCACAGACAGAACCCACATGGTAAGAGTTGCAGGAGCTAGGTCTGACTCTAAACCAGTTAAAAGTGGTGTTCCCCAGGGCTCAGTCCTAGGACCCCTCTTTTTCGGCATATACTTCTCAGAGGTACAGGCAAGCACAGAAGGACTATGGCTTACCAAGTTCGCAGACGACTGCAAACTAGGGGCTATAATTGACTCTCTGGCTGACACAGACATCCTCCAAAAGGGTCTCACTGAGACAGATACCTGATGTCAAAACCATGGCCTCAAGCTAAATGCCAAAAAGGGCATAGTCATCCCATTTGGAAAAAACAAAGTACCCACAAACTACTAAATAGGTGGTAGCCCCCTAAATATGGAAGACGTAATAAGGGATCTGGGGGCCCAAGTAGATGTTAACCTCTCCTTTGATAATCACATTGCCAAAGTGGTTAGAAAATCCTTCTATGTGGCCCACCTAATCACAAAAGGGTTTGCATCCAGATCGAAAGAGGTCATTGGGCCCCTCTACTCATCACTCATCAGACCCACCATAGAGTACAATGCCCCATTTGGGATGTAATTTACAAGACACCTGCAACAACTGGAAAGACCACAGAAGTACCTCACCAAGAGGATCACTGGCTTCATGCAGATGCCCTATGCAGCTCGACTGAAGAAACTCCAGCTGTACTCGGTTGTATACTGCCTACTCAGAGGTGATCTCTGCCTGACATACAAGGCCATGTCCAACCCAGAATTGATGGACATGCTCCACCTAAAGAAAACCATATCCGCTCGAGCCACATGCTCCAGGGATCTAAACCTCACCACAACAATAAATATTACATGTTGGAGAGATAGATTCCTGTCCCAGAGACTTCCCATGCTCTGGAACAAGATTCCAATCTACATTAGGCAGAGGTCCTCGCTAACCCTCTTCAAGAGAAACCTTGACGAGTGGATGGGAAACAGAAAGTTTACCCCCGGGATCACTTCAATGGCTCTGCTGGACAGAGGCACAGGGGACTAATCTAAGGGGGTGGCAAAAGCCAACACATTCCAGCTAGGCTTATAAATGCCTTCAGGCAGAGAGCCTAATACCTACCTATGAACCTATGAACCTATATCATAGGGCCACCATATAAATAATATGCAAAACCCACTCCACATTGGCCACACACTCACAACCCCCTCTACAGAGGATACAAGTTACAAACACACACATACACACCTGTCAAGTGGGGGTGTAGAACCCCTACCTACCTAGTTTATTACATTATAGCACTACACAATTTTAGTATGCACCACAAGCATTACTGGAGTATTCCTTCCCCAAAGGTCTATTTCACAATGAATGACATCAGCAGGATTACCAGAGTACAGCATTTCAAATGTACTGTGAGTGAGTGGCCTAAAATGCATTGCTCAATACACAGACAGTGAGACACACACAAAACATCCACAACCAGCGTGTGTGGGTATAGAACCCATGACCAAGGTCTATATCACACTACAACATGGAGCTGTTAAAGGATGCACCATGGGGATTAATAGAGAACTCCTTCCCCAAAGGTGTATTTTACAAGGGATGACATCAGCAGGATTGCCAAAGTAGGGCATTTCAAATGTACTGCGGGTGACTAGCCTGTAATGCATTGCTCTGTACACAGACATTGAAACATACACAAAACACCCAGAACTGCCATGGTTGGGGATGGAACCCTACCACAGTTCTAAATCACACTTCAGGAGTACGCAGTTACTGGACGCGCTACAGAGATTACTGGGTTGCAGGATTCCCAGAGGTGTAAACCAAAAAATCAATTTTACAAGACAAAAAACAATACTACTGTAATTTACAGACAGTAAATCAAAATAATCCTCAGAAGTTTTGGGCAGGTTTAAACAATCTACTACATCCTGGACAGACTTCAACCCCAATCCCTGCTACTACTATTGATAAAACCCCTGAAGGTGTTTCTGATAGTTTTAACCAATTCTTTACTGAGACAATTCAAGCCCTAGCTAGCCAACTACCTCCTAGCTCCCCTGGTCCTGAAAGTAGCACCCCTAGAAGCCTACTTGCGTTCAGCTTCCAACCAGTCGCCACTTCACTTATCCGTACCTTGATCAAAAAATTAAAACCCACTACACTTTCTGCTGATCAACTCCCAGCCGAGTACCTACAAAAATCAGCTGATGCTATTGCTTACCCCGTCTCAATACTAATCAATCGAACCATAGTAGAAGCTAAAATTCCCACCATCTGGAAAATATCTCTCTCCACTTGCAAAGATTATGGAAAAATGTATTCATAGACAACTCATGCACCACCTAATCCAAAATCGCCTTATGGCAGACACTCAGCATGGCTTCCGTCCTCATCACTGCACTACTTCAGCCCTCCTAGCCTTTACTAACACCATAAACCATAATCGCAACAATAATTATATATCCTCAGCCCTCTTTTTGGATCTTTCCAAGGCATTCGATATGGTTGATCACCAACTTTTAATCCACACCCTGCAAACATTCAGTCTAGATACTGGAGCCCTCCAATGGTTTCAATCCTACCTGAATGGTCGACAGCAGGCTGTCCTCTGGCAGAACAAACTCTCTAACCTTCTACCTAACACCCTTGGAGTACCACAAGGCTCTATACTAGGGCCCTTGCTGTTCTCCATCTTCATTAACGACCTTTATACTGTCATCCCAAAAGTCAGCTGTATCCAATATGCTGATGACTCTACTCTGATTTGCTCAGCCACATTTCCAGTAGAGTTATGGTCAGCTACCCAGACCACCTTTAATACAATAGAAAACTGGCTTTCTGAACATCGTCTGATTCTAAATCCCAAAAAAACTAAAATGCTGTTATTTTCACCAACACATAGGTCTACCGCTTTCACCTTTACCATAAAATCAAATGATGGCACAATAATCTCCCCTGACCCATCTACAAAACTATTAGGTGTCATCATAGACAATAATCTCAAATTTGACCTACATGTTAACCAAACTATCAAAACCATCAATAAAAAACTAGGGTCACTTTACAGAATAAAAGCCTTCCTAACCCCTCCAGCTAAAATTGCCATAGCTCACTCTCACCTTCTTTCAACCCTTCTGTATGCATCCCCTCTTCTCTCGAATTTGAACAAGACTGTCCTTAACAAACTCTCAATTTGCTACAACCACATTGCCAGGTTTGCCACTGGGCTGCCTTTTAGGAAACATCATTGCATCAATCTAAATCAGCTTGGTTGGCTTGAACTACCCAGCCTAATCCAGTATAACCAACTGATTATGGCCTATAAAATCCTCTATAATCTGGACAATACTCCTGCACTTAAAAATATTATCAACCCCTATAACAATCCTAGACTGCTTCGATCCTCTAACAAACTAGTAATTCAGACTAGCAAAATTAATAACACAGCCGGTGATTCTCTTTGCAAACTCTGTAAGTAGATCCTGGAACTCTCTTCCAGCTGATATTACCTTACTTTCCACCTTAGGTCAATTTAAAACTAGACTCAAACAACATTTGTCACTTAACTGGCTATGTCAATTTATCAAGCCTGGCTAACTCTCTCTAGAATGTGTAAAAATCTGTTAACCAGTTTACTGTGTAATTTAATTTAATCCTGACTTGTGCTCAGGATTAACTGTAACCTGTGGAACTTGTTTAACTTGCTTACTTATGTAATCTCTGTAAATAATCTGTTTGTAATATGTAATGCTGGTATTATGTAATGCTGTATCTGCTTACCCTTGGAGCTTTTCTCCCTGGGCCTCCGCTGAAAATGGACATGCATCCAGTCGGACTATCCCGGTCAACAAATGTAAAATAAATAAAAATAAAAATAAAGTATTTCTATGTGGGTGACATCAGCAGCCTTGCCAAAGTTGAGTATATAAATTGTAAGGAGTGTGAGTACCGTAAAAAGCATCATTCAATTTTCAGTCAGAGACAGATAGACACACAGTTGTCAAGTCTGGTGTTAGAACACCAACCTAACTACGGTATTACACTAGAGCAGTACAGTGTTACAGGACGCGATATGGAGATTACTGGGCTGCAACCTTCCCAGAGATGTACTTCTAGGTCGGTGACATCAGCAGCCTTGCCAAAGTTGAGTATATGACTTGTAAGGAGTGTGAGTACTCTAAAAAGCATTGTTCTCTACTCAGTCAGAGACAGACAAACAGACACACACACACACACACACACACACACACACACACACACACACACACACACACACACACACACACACACACACAGTTGCCAGGTCCGGGGTTAGAACATCTACCTAATTACTTTATCACACTACAACAGTATGCAGTTACAGGACACACTATGGAGATTAGCGGGTTTCAACTTTCTCAGAGGTGTATTTCTAGTTGGGTGACATCAGCAACGTTGCCAAAGTTGAGTATATGAATTGTAAGGAATGTGAGTACTGTAAAAAGCATTGTTCTCCACTCAGTCAGAGACAGACGGACACATGCACATTTGCCAGATCTGGGGTAGAACACCTACCTAATTACTTTATCTCACTACAGCACTACAGAGTTACAGGACATGCTACAGAGATTACTGGGTTACAACCTTCCCAGAGGTGTATTTCTAGTTGGTTGACATCAGCAGCCTTGCCAAAGTTGAGTATATGAATTGTAAGGAGTGTGAGTACTCTAAAAAGCATTGTTCGCTACTCAGTCAGAGACAGACAGACACACACACACACACACACACACAGTTGCCAGATCTGAGGTTAGAACACCTACCTAATTACTTTAACACACTACAACAGTTACAGGACATGCTACAGAGATTACTGGACTGCAGCTCTCCCAAAGGTGTATTTCACATTGGATGACCTCAGCAAGCTTGTCATAGTAGGGCTATGGGGAGGGCAGTGTGTGGATGGGCCATAACCCATTCATCTAGGGGTTGACATGCCTCATGCGGGCACACACAGGGTCATATGTCACATGTATGTGTATACAGCTACTAGATGACTACTTCCTTGTACAGTCATGTTGCACAGCTGGCACTTGCATCACATAGTCTGTAATGCTGACAGATAATGGTGGCTAGTATTTGCAGTGGGTGAAATCTGCACCTCATGTGTTTGGGGCCCTTTGGCTGTGTGCTAGGTGAGACAGGCCTGGATGGCTCCTTGTCACAGTGACCCTCTTCCACACATCTATGTACATCTACCTTTGGCTTATTTTAATGTGTTGTCCTGACATATATGTCTGTATTCCTATCCACTGTGTGTGCAAGGCATGAGTGGTGCATACTGACAAGTGTCTGCACTAACAACTGCAACTGCCAGATATATCTGGTCCACTGGTGTTTGTAGTCATGGCCTTCATGTGTTTAAGTGTGTGAGCATGCTCAGTATGACCTTTCCGTATGTTGTTGACTGACATTGCCTTCATTTCTCTAAGTGTGTGAGCATGCCCAGTATGGCTGTCTGTATTGCGTGTGTGGATCAAGTCTAGGTAGTTTGTACTGCGGTGCTGACCTTTGTGTTGTACACCGACAGGTAGCATGATGTGTCTGTAGGGTATCCATCGGTCAGTTGGCATTGACTGTTGCTACGTTTCTGCATAGCGGGGGGGGGGCTCCTGACTGTTTCTACATTTCTACACAGGTTGGGGGGGGGCACACCTGACTGTTACAATATTTGTGTGTAGGAAGGAGGGGGAACACCTGACTATTTCTACATTTCTACATAGGAGTGGGGGGCACACCTGACTGTTACTATAAGTCTGTGTAGGATGGGGGGGGGCACACCTGACACCTGCACACATTTGCTAGGACTGTACTGGTATGTCGGGTATTCCATTTCAGTCTGTAGTCTTACCTATCGTGCTGGCTAGAGGCATACTAGTGTACTACAGATCTTCGCTTTTAATTACCTACATATTAGTTTCTGACTTCCTAGCCTTCACAACTGACATCCAACTGCCTGGCCTGCTGTAGTCTGTCTGTGTAGGCCTGGGGGGGTTACCTATAGACCTCATTCAGAGGCCATAGTACAGCATTTGTTTGTGTTTGCCTACACTTGCCCTGCTGGTTGTGACTGTTGTTGGTTATGTGACCCCCCCCCCCAAATGGCATGTGTGAGTCACTTACCTTGTGGGTGTCCCAGTATTGAGGGTGGTGCTGCAGAGCTGCCTATGTCGGATGCACATAGTACACTTCCTATACATGGTTGAGCACAGGTAGTGTCATGTTTGGCATCCCTTTTACTGTATGTGCGAGTCAGAGAGAGGTGTCATTCCCTGAGTTCCTATCATGTAAATGCATGTGCTATGCATTGCCTCTTTGCCAAGGTCAGGGCATACCGGGCATGCCTCCTTCTACCTACTGAGGCAGGCTCAGTTGTTCCTCCTCCGAGTCACTCTGTGCCTGTGCAGGCCTTGGCAATGGTGGGGGGGGGGCTGTGTGGCCCTGCCCCATGCTGTTCCTGCTGCAGCTGTTTATGCAGGATCATATTGTGTAGCATGGTGCATACAAGGACAATTTGGGTACATGTAGTTGGTAAGTACTGCAAGGCTCCACCAGAAGTGTCCAGGCACCGGAACCGTGACTTGAGCATCCCAAACACATGCTCTATTATGATTCTTGTATGTGCGTGTGCCTCATTATGGAGTTCTTGTTCGGGTGTGTGTGCATTTCTGATGGATGTCATCAGCCACGGCTCCAGTGCATATCCAGCATCCCCCACTAGGTAACCGTGTGGGATGTCCCCATTGGAAAATCTCTAGTACAGCTGCATCAGATGCCAGATGTGGGAATCGTGATAGCGTCCAGGACAGCCAGCACACACATTCATTATTATGCCCTGGGCATCGCACACGACCTGGCAGTTGATGGAGGGGAAGCCCTTGCGGTTGATGTAGACCCTACCCCTTTCGCTGGGTGGTGCTTTGATGAGTATGTGCATGCAGTCTATTGCACCCACTATCTCAGGTTATTCTGCTATTTGGTGGAAGAGACGCATATTGCTGGCCAAGGCCTCATGGGTGTTGGGGATATATACATGCTCACCGACATGTGCTGACAGGAACTGGTGGAGTACCCTGGATGCTGATGCCTGTGAAATCCCCATCATATCCCCAGTTGGCATTTGGAAGGTACCTTAGCTAGTATTCTTAAGCCTACACATACCTTGGTATCCAGTGGGATGGGTTCCCCTCTGTTAGTTCTGTGTGTGAGGCGTGGCCGGCACAGCTCAACATTTTGCTGTAGGAGGTCCCTGTCCACTTTATAGTGCTCCACTATCTCCAGCTCATGTGGCCCTTGGTAGGTTACCCTGGGTTTGTACACTCTTTTCTGTCTCCTCACTGTGGGTTGGTCGGCAGTATTCACATCCTCACCACCCTCAGCCTCTTGCACATGCTGGTTTATGATAGCAAAAGCAGCCCCTAACATTTTTTGTTTTGCTTTTGTTTTGTAAAATTTCCCCATTTGTATACACCGGTGGTGCAGAGTTTTTGGGAAAAAAACAAGTGGGGAAGGTGTTTGCATAGTTTATAGTGGTGTGCTAAGCTGGGCTGGGCTGCTGCCTGTGTAATTGGCTGATTCTGGTACATTTCACCTGCCAGCTATGCTAGTTCTCCTTGGTTACCTTCCTACTGCTGTTTTCCCTTCTCATTGCCTTCCTGTTTAAGCCCAGGATCGCGCCGTGCAAATGGAGTGCTCAAATGTGCACAGAGCTGTTATTTCCTGGTTTACTTTTTTTTTCCTTTAAAACCCAGTGTGCGGCGCGCACACCCACTTAGGCTTTGTAAAGAGTGCTAGGCATGTTTAGACACACCCCCTAGCTTAGCTCTGCTAAGCTAGGAACAATCCCGAGCCACAAGGCTCCAATCCACTTACAGTACGCCTGACACACACATTCCATGATGTCACTTATATCCTAGTCTTGCACCCAGCTATTCATACTCTTACACTGTCGGGACCTGCCTCACATGCTGGGGAAAACTGTGATTCACTATCCTTCCCCTCATTTGCATAGGATTGCCTGCTAATGCATAGTTACATGTCTCACACTGGGCCTCCCCTCTTAGCAACCATTACCCACTGGCCAGGTTGTCTTCTGCCTGCCTTTGACTTGCATAGCAGAATAATGACTTTAGTTAGAATGCTTATTTTAGGTTTATGTTATTATTGCCCCCCCCCCCCCCCGTTCCCATTTGCATGCCACTGCCCTACGCTTAAACAGTCGATATCAGTGAAAAAAAAATAAAAGTTGATTTTTTTATTTTTGAAACAGCTTGCAATGGCAATGGCTTTATACTTGGCCATCAACATGCTTCCTCAATGATATGCAGCCTTTATTTGGAGCTGTCAAACTTACTAACCGAGTACATTTCTGCAGATAGCACTCATCTTGCACGGACTATTGCACAATCACCTCATTTGCATGAATTTCTCCTGCAAATTAGGTGATTTGCATACCAGGGCTTAGTCCATGCATGATTAGTACAGGAGCTCTCGTGCATGCCCCTGCAGGCTGTTCCTGGATTGCATGGCAGACATATTGCCTGTCAGAGTTCCTGCACTAATCATGCATGCCGTGCAGGGAATAGAGAATCCGGAGGACAGTTTTAAACATCCATTTAGTATGAGAATGAGGGGAGCGAGGCAATAATACTCATACTGAGACCCAGAACTAAAACTAGGACATGGGTGTTGGCAGAGAAAAATCAGTTAGAATTTGGTTGTAGTTAGACAGCAAAAAGGATCATGCCTGTTATCAGAAAATTGTCCCATGACATAGCTACAGGAAGACAACACTGTAAGAGAAGTCAGTATCATATTCAGAACTGAAGGTGAACTAATAGAGAAATCTAAAGTAAGAATCAGTTCAAGAAGTGTTAGCATAGAAACCGAGTCAAAATAAAACTGGGGCACCTAATCAAAGATCCTCAGAAAAAAAATAAGTACTAAAAGTCAGTTAAGCAGGAGAATGCAGAGTCCCACACCTATTTCTGCTGCTGCCAGACTGAAAATTCAAATAATGGAAAACCCTTGGCAATAGGTATCTGTAAGGCAACAAAGAAGTAAATGTGACAATAAATTTAGTTCTGAGTTACCCTTTGCAGTGAGACAGGGAAATGCAGAAAAGAAAAAGAATATGAGAGAAAAGTATCCACTTACAATCAGGTAGAGGAAGAGTAACCTAAAATAAAATAGAGTATTCAAGAGGCCTCTACTGACAGCAGAATCAGCCAAGCATTCAAGAGGCCTCTAGCGACAGCAGAATCAGCCAAGTATTCAAGAGGCCTCTACTGACAGCAGAATCAGCCAAGCATTCAAGAGGCCTCTAGTGACAGCAGAATCAGCCAAGCATTCAAGAGGCCTCTAGTGACAGCAGAATCAGCCAAGTATTCAAGAGGCCTCTACTGACAGCAGAATCAGCCAAGCATCCAAGAGGCCTCTAGTGACAGCAGAATCAGCCAAGCATTCAAGAGGCCTCTACTGACAGCAGAATCAGCCAAGCATTCAAGAGGCCTCTACTGACAGCAGAATCAGCCAAGCATTCAAGAGGCCTCTAGTGACAGCAGAATCAGCCAAGTATTCAAGAGGCCTCTACTGACAGCAGAATCAGCCAAGCATTCAAGAGGCATCTACTGACAGCAGAATCAGCCAAGCATTCAAGAGGCCTCTACTGACAGCAGAATCAGCCAAGCATTCAAGAGGCCTCTACTGACAGCAGAGTCAGCTAAGCATTCAAGAGGCCTCTACTGACATCAGAATCAGCAAAGCATTCAAGAGGCCTCTAGTGACATAGAATCAGCCAAGCATTCAAGAGGCCTCTACTGACAGCAGAATCAGCCAAGCATTCAAAAGGCCTCTACTGACAGCAGAATCAGCCAAGCCGAAGTCGATTTTTGTCTTGAACTATCATTTGTAGGGCAAAATGTAGAAGAGGCTGGAGTGCCTTTTTATTTTGGGTGACTGTGTGTGTGTGTGTGTGTGTGTGTGTGTGTGTGTGTGTGTGTGTGTGTGTGTGTGTGTGTGTGTGTGTGTGTGTGTGTGTGTGTGTGTGTGTGTGTGTGTGTGTGTGTGTGTGTGTGTGTGTGTGTGGTGTGGGGGGTTAAAGGCTGCAATTTCCTCCTTACGGTAATTTACTGAAGAAAGTAACCTAGAGTTAGTGGGATTACAAATAAGACACATAAAGTTATAAAAGCATAATGTGAAAACCGTACTTTAAGTAGTATAAGAGCACTAGCCAGGTTTTACTAATCAGGCATCATGGAAGAGATAGAAATGTTGAATGGGTCTTGTTCAGAATGCCAGAAAACTGCACCATATCCTGCACATAAAAGTCCCTTAATCCAAGTGCCTGTCATAAAATATTATTTGTAAGTATTATGATGGACAATATGGGCCTATTTATAAAGTCTAGGAATGGGTATTAGTACATGCTAATCATAATGGATTATCCTACCAAATTTCCACAAACCATGCCATTACACAAACCTAATGTTAAGGTCATTGCCAGGGAACTGATACTATTATGTTCCAAAGTGGGTATCTTTAAGGAGATACTGACTGACTAAGGTACTTTCATTATGTCAAGAATATTGCACCAGTTATGCAGGTGCTTTAAAGTCAAACAGTATTTGAAGATATCAGTCTACCATCCACAAACCCAGCCACTGGGGACGCACAAGCCAGTGTATTTCTTTGTGCCAGTCCCAAGCCCGGATAAATGGGGAGGGTTGTGTCAGGAAGGGCATCCGGTGTAAAACGTTTGCCAAATGACATATGCAGAAAACAATACAGGTTTACATACCGGATCGGTTGAGGCCTGGGTTAACAACAACCACCACCAGTACTGTTACCCAACAGGGTGCTGGCAGAAATTGGGCTACTGTTGGCCGAAGGAGGAGAAGAGGCGGAAGGCATGGCTGAAGGCAGGAAGAGAGGAGAAAGGTTAGGAGTGTAGTAATGAGGGTAGGAACTTTGAATGTCGGCAGTATGACTGGTATAGGGAGAGAGCTAGCTCAGGGACGTCGGGAGGCATACTCACTGGACGCATTTCAGTACAATGTTTGCATGGAGGGGGTAGCACAAGGCAAGTGCTAGGATCTAGGAAAAAAAGCTAAAACAGCATCTTCTCCTTTAAGGAAGGTCATGTGTGTGTCGTACGCAAGCTAATGCTGATGTAAGCTTATTTTTCACTCGCGCGCAATTTAAAATAGTCATTTTGTTGAGACAGAAGGTATGTAAAATGAATGGTGGGTGTGTGTGTGTCTGTGTACGCTTATGTTATTTATTCATTTCTAGAGGTTCCGTTCATTTCTGTATGAGTGAAAAAGTGTGTGTGTGTGCTTATATGTTATTTATTCATTTCTAGAGGTTCTGTTCATTTCTGCATGAGTGAGAAAGTGTGTGTGTGTGTGTGTGTGTGTGTGTGTGTGTGTGTGTGTGTGTGTGTGTGTGTGTGTGTGTGTGTGTGTGTGTGTGTGTGCATATATGTATGCATGTAAGCTGAACTAGCCATTCTGTTTAAATGAGAGATAAAGTGCATGTATGTTAGTTACTGTGTGAGATAGTAGGTGTGGGCGTGTGTACAATTATATTATTTATTCTGGAGGTTATATTTGTTTCTGTAAGAGTGAGAAAGTGTGTGTGTGTGTGTGTGTGTGTGTGTGTGTGTGTGTGTGTGTGTGTGTGTGTGTGTGTGTGTGTGTATGCAATTTGAACTAGCCGTTCTGTGTGAATGAGAGATAAAGTGCATATGTGTGTGTGTGTTAAACATACCTCTTAACTGTCCAGATTTAGCCTCATAGTTTTGGTCTGTATCTCATAAAATTTGTGGGTTTCTGGCAAATCACAGAGGACTGAAGTTAGTATATTCTTCAGAAAGTACATTCTAGCACAAATCCTGTTATTCTAGAAACTTTCTTAGTTAAAAAGAGCAATATTTAAAATCTATCCCTATCATACATCTCAACTGTCCAGATTTTCACAGAATGTCCAGATTTGTGCATCATATTTTTGTTCCATTTCTCCTACAGTTGGTGCTTTTCTTGCAAATTACTGGCTAACCATTGAGGACTGAAGTGTGAAAATAATGGCAGGCATTTGAGTTTCAAATTCCACATGCTTCAAAAAATTCATGCTAATGTAAAACCTGGAATTATATCAACTTTCTAAGCCTGTAAGAGCAATATTTAAAAACGTTTTCCTATTTTTAGGCCTTTGTCCCCAATAACTACTGGCTTTGTCCAGATTTCTTGCTTGAACAGGTTGAGATGCATGATCCATATTTTGGGCTTTGTCCAGATTTCTTGCACTAAGAGAGTGAGAGATATGCGCACCTCTCAACTGTCCAGATTTTTACAGAATTCCCTGATTTTTGGCCTGTTCCTCAATATGTGTGGTTTTCTGGCAAATCACTGAAAATTGAAATAAATAAACATCATACAGCTGAGCTGGGCTTCATTTCCTTTAGAAAATGCATGCTAAGAAAAATTCTGTTATTCTAGTAATCTTCTAAGTCTGTAAGAGCAATATTTAAAATCTGTCCCTGTTTTAGGCTTTGCCCAGATTTCTTATGCTAACAGGTTGAGAGGTATGACGGTATG
This sequence comes from Protopterus annectens, assembly GCF_019279795.1. Taxonomy (NCBI): domain Eukaryota; kingdom Metazoa; phylum Chordata; order Ceratodontiformes; family Protopteridae; genus Protopterus; species Protopterus annectens. Next base: position 1,959,791,659 of record NC_056731.1, read on the forward strand.
GTGTGTAATGCTCTAGTTAAGGGGGGGGGGCAGGTTAGTCATTTAACTTGATCAAGTTTGACCCTGTAATTTGGTTACAGGAGACAGAGCCTGAATTCTCCATACCAACTACTGGACTGCGAAGGAACTGTGAGCTCCAATGAAGACAAGAGCCTGACTACCAGACTGCCAACGGAATTGTGAGTTTGGGTTTCAGTACATTTTCAAGGGACTGAGTTTCATTTCATTTTCATGGAATTGTGAGTTTCAAGGGAAGATAAATTTACTGTTGCTCATGCTAAGTCTGTTTTCAGTGTGCCACTAAATGGCCGTCACTGTTTGTGTTGTAGAATTTGAAAGCAGTGTTAGTAGCATAATTGCCTTTGGTGCAGAAGGCTGTGGATTCTACTCCCACACTATTTGGACAGAGTGCTGGTATTGCAGTGCCATTTTGATTGTGGATCATTTGGTGCATTTTAAGGGGGTATAGGGGTTCTACACCCCTGAGTGTGTCCTCCTTTGTTTAAGATGCCTAGTAACTATGAACTTCTTGTTGGTTTGTCAGTCATTCCCTATTGCAATATTACCAGCTTACCATTTTTTAATGTAACATAGGCAATTAATTTTTCAAAGGCAGCAGGCACTGAATTTGTAGATGAAACACTTGAAATGCAAAGTTGTTTGCCAGTAGCAACCTCTCCATTAGTTACGGATCTCTTTAATGTAGAATTATGTAGACAACTTTTATTTCTGCAAAGATTGTGCTTTTTGAATAATATTGGTGGATTGTAATGACAGAAGTTTTAGTGGCATTTTATGGTTGAAATTTTCTGAAATGGGTAGTTTTATCATTATTGTTTCATTGCTTTCTAGAAGAATGTTCATAAGTACAAATTTAAAACACCATTCTAACAAATTGTGATGTATTGTACAAGGAATATAATTTATAATGAGGGTGAATCAAAGAACACATACATGTGCGCATGGCCCTATAAATGTGTGCAAGGAGCCTATGGTTTAAAAACAGTTTAAAGCTATACTTGATCCTCCACTGTTAGATGCATTTTCTTTTAATGTGGGTTTCATGCCATTTCAGAGAATGTGAGTTTCAAGGGCAGAGAAGTTTACTGCTCATGCTAAGTCTGTTTTCATTGTGAGACTGTATTGTTTAGCAAATGGCTATCAGTGTTAGTGATATTTTATTTCAATATCTGTAATTATTGTAGAAGTAAATAAGAAAATGCGTTCCTTACATTTTATTTAAAATATCTATGATAATTATTTTCATGGCTTTACATACAAGACCAGTCAGACTTATGGTCTGTGGTTATCCAGGTCAGTAGAAGACCAAACCTTGTGCTAAGGATTAACTGCTGCAGTTCTCCATTCACTAAGGATGAAGCCAATTAGTAGGCTAATGTTGGACGGTGATTTTAGAGTGCTTGATAGCTCATGTTTCATGCTATCCAAGAGGTATCCCAGGATATTATCAAGGCCCATTGAGATGGTATACTTTGCCTTGGACAATACATTGAAGACCTATTTGCTAGTGATAGTCAGAAGAGTTATGGTAGGAGGTGTCTCCTGAGAGGTATTACGGGGAAAAGGGGGGTGAAACTGGAATTAAATTTATCAGCCAATAGGTTTGCTATAGCCTCTGATTCTTTAAGTGGTTCCATTTACAATTTGTTCAGCACACTGTCGTGTTACCTTAGAGGTTATGAACAAAGCTGATGAAGGCCTTGTGGTTATCCTTTGTCTTTGAGGATATTTCTGCCTCAAATTTGGCTTTGATGGGCTTGATAAGATTTCCGAGTTGCTTATTTAGTTTGAGGGGTTTCATACCTTTCTGGGTATTGCACTTCCTAGTTTTGGCCATGTTTTTCCTCCTTTTGTTATACAACTTGTTGATATTGGGATTCCACCAGGGTGGCTTGTTATTTGAGTTGGTTCTCTGCTTATTCCTTGTGGGTACAGCTACCTCACTGCAGCTGCTTACATGACGGTATAGGGTTTCTGTAAACAATTTGCATTGTGGTAGCAGAGTTCACATCTTTTTGGGGGATGGACATTTTAGCATGGTATAAGTCATTAGTACAAGGTTTGCTTTGGAATAATTCCTAAATGTTTGAGAGTTAGATGGCATTCACTTGTGACAAGTGTTTGGAAAGGTACATACCAAAAGGGGCATTATAATCACTCAGTGACTGGCCTAATAAGTGCCAAGTAGTGGGGAATAATTATATGCCTGGATCTGGATGATATATCTTTAGATATAAGCTGTACAATGAAAAAGGATTTCCCTACAATAGTGAGTATGTCAGGCCCTTTGAAGACCCACCTTCATGCAAGGGAATGTCTGTTGCAGTCATTCATTCATCCAGCACAAAACCTGTTTTGAGATTATTATTGAATGGCCTTTGTAGAGGGTTCGACATATCATGTTTCAGACTAACAAGTAGGCAGTCTACTATGTTATCCATTCGCAATAGACATTATGTTCTTGGCCTTGGGTACTAACTTCAGAAATTGTTGAGATATTTGAGGGGGTTATAGATGCAGGTATTTGATGTAAGAATATTGGAAGACTGGTGGGATGAAGTTCAATCTGAATTAGCTGGTCAGTGGATTGGCCATAGCCTCTGGTCCAAGTATGTGATATCATTTGTTATGAGCTCACTGTAGTGCCAGTCATTGTTTGAGATTTCTAGCACAGTTAAAAAAAATACTTTGTGGTTTATCTTTCACCTGGGTTTATATTTTTACCTCATATCAGGCTGTGGTTGATTTGATCACAGTCCTGAGTTCCTTGTTTTAGTTTAGCGAGAGTGTTTTTAGCTTTCTGAGTTGCATTTATTTTTACATGCAGTGAGTATTTTTTTTCTTTGATCATGCTGCCCATAGGACTTTATTTTTGAATTTGGTGTTACATTTATTTCTGATGGGGAAAGATGTGTCTATGGAACTATTTAAATATGCATAGAGCTTGGCAGTAAGTTATTCTCTACACTGGAAGTTTGAAACAGGCTTAGTAGAGGGACTCCTTCCCCAACTAATGCCCAGTACCCAACATAGTCAGAAACCAGCACTACTCAGATATGTGCACATGAGATCACTTACACTAGCTTACAAGGGGGCTGAGAATGGTGTGGTAATTTTCTTTGACATTTTCCGCAATCAAACCTGAGTGTCTTAGTTTTTTTTTTTTTCAGCATGTAACAGCACAGGGCTATACATAAAGTAACTGTTTTCATTGTGTGGGAGGGTAGGGAGGCAGCCTGCATTCACAGATGTGTTTTTTGTGTTTTCAAGCTGTTCCCCTCTCAGGATATTGGGTGGCATCACGTCAGCTTCGAACATTAAACTTTGAGCAAAACTTATTTCTTGAATTCCTTTTCTTTCTAGTAATGTTGCTCAGACTATCACTGGATCATAAGACTAGAAAAAACTCCAGACAAGCTCCTTAGAGCATGTAACAGTCCCACTGGTTCTGGGGCCTAGGGTAATTTTCTTGCTTTAACCAATTTCCTTTCAGCAAAGGCTTGAGATTTACAGAATGTAAGCAGGGTAGTAAGGATGTAAATTTCAACAGCTTTAGTTTTTGCTTGATTGACTCCCATGAGTATACATCTTTATTTATGTCAGTGGCAGTATGACTGTATTCTGTAATATTCAACTTGCTGTGACCTCATGTGTTCCATTTATATATATATATATATATATATATATATATATATATATATATATACACACACACACACACACACACACCAACTTCTTTGTTTTTTTTTCCACTTTGAGCATTATTCTTCAAAACTACCATAATAATTAGTATGAATCTTCTCTTTTTTTCCTTATCTTCTACATGATTGTCAAATCCTTTCCTATGTAAATATGTTTCTAGTAGTATATTGTTTTGTAATCTTTGTACTCATGTTCTTGATGTTAATCTCCATTGACAATGTATTCAGTTTTTATTTTCCTGAACTATTAGTGTAATTGGAGCTCATCTCCCCGGGCCTCCACTGAAAATGGACATGTATCCAGTGGACTAGCCCGGTCAACAAATGTAAAATAAAAATAAATAAACTGAGCCCAGCTAAAATGTATTTGTTGTTGGGAATGTAAGATTTTCCATTCCAAAAGGCTTAGTGTAAGGGTAAGCCGTAGGAGTGATCAGCCATTGCCAGGTAACCCATGCGGGTGGAACGGTGTGAGTGTAGGCCATATGAATGAGCTGCGATTGCCAGGTTACCCATGCGAGTGGAAGGGAGGTTACTTTGGGAGAGCTCTATATGTTGTACCTCAGACTACAATACTACGGAGTACGTGTTGCCTAGAACCGGCCAGTTCTTTAGTCGGCAGCACTGCTGGAGCTCTAATAAGCCACTACAGGGGTTACAAGCTGCAAGGGGTAGAAGGGAAATCTTGGGGAGGGCAATCTGATCTGTCCTAGTGTAACTGGAGAGGTATTTTTTTTTTTGACTTATGAAAGATGTACCTTTGGAATGACGTGTTCATGCAGCATGTAAGTAATTACTACCCTGGCATATACTTGCAAGTGATCTGTTCAAAAATCAGCAATATGAAGGGGGCGTGGCTTAGCCAGCAGTGTTAATGTGGGTGTGGCTTTCTGAGGGGGCAGCAGTCTGGGAGCTGTGAGTACAAATTTGGAAATCCTGGTTACACCTCTGAGCTAGCTGATATGATGGACAGAAGGAAGGTTGATATATTGTATGTGCAAGAGACCAGGTGGAAGAGGAATAAGACCAGGTGTATCGGAGGTGGGTTCAAACTGTTTTATCATGTTGTGGATGGGAAGAGAAATGGAATACGGGTTATCCTGAAGGAACAGTATGCCACAGGTGTTTTGGAGGTGAAGACAGTGTTGGACAGAGTTATGTTTATGAAGCTGGAAATTGATGGTGTAATGATGAATGTTGTTAGTGCATATGCTCCGCAATCTGGGTGTGCAATGGATGAGAAAGAAAAATTCTGGAGTGAGTTGGATGAAGTGGTGATGACTGTACCCAAGGGTGAGAGAGTGGTAATTGGAGCAGATTTCAATGGACATGTTGGTGAAGGGAACAGAGGGGATGAGGAAGTGATGGGTAGGTATGGTGTTAAGGAAAGGAATGCAGAAGGTCAGATGGTTGTGGATTTTGCAAAAAGGATGGACATAGCTGTGGTGAATATGAATTTTAACAAGAGGGAGGAACACAGGGTGATGTACAAGAGTCGAGGAAGATGTAGGTGGATTATATCCTATGCAGGAGGGCCAGTTTGAAGGAGATTGAAGACTGAAAAGTGGTGACAGGGGAAAGTGTAGTTAGGCAGCATAGAATGATGGTCTGTAGGATGATGTTGGTGATCAAGAAGAGGAGGAGGAGTGTGAGGGCAGCACCAAGGATCAAATGGTGGAAACTGAAAAATGGTGATTGCGAGGTGGAGTTCAGGGAAGAGTTAAGACAGGCACTGGGTGTCAGTGAAGAGTTGCCAAATAGCTGGGTAACTACAGCAGAGCTAGTAAGGGAGATGGCTAGATAGTACTTGGTGTGACATCTGGACAAAGGAAGGAGGACAAGGAGACCTGGTGGTGGAATGAGGAAGTACAGGACAGTATACAGAGAAAGAGGTTGGCGAAGAAGAAGTGGGATTGTCAGAGAGATGAAGAAAGTAGATAGGAGTATAAGAAGATGAGGTGCATGGCAAAGAGAGAGGTGGTGAAGGCTAAGGATAAGGCATATGAAGAGTTGTATGAAAGGTTGGACACTAAGGAGGGAGAAAAGGACCTGTACCAATTGGCTCGACAGAGGGACCATGCTAGGAAAGATGTGCAGCAGGTAAGGGTGATAAATGCTAATGAGGGAAACATACTCATAAGTGAGGAGAGGGTGTTGAGCAGATGGGAAGAGTACTTTGAGGGGCTGATGAATGAAGAGAATGAGAGAGAGAGAGAGAAGTTTGGATGATGTGGGGATCGTGAATCAGGAAGTGCAACGGATTAGCAAGGAGGAAGTAAGGATAGCAATGAAGAAGATGAAGAATGGAAAGACTGTTGGTCCAGATGACATACCTGTGGAAGCTTGGAGGTGTTTAGGAGAAATGGCAGTGGAATTTTTAACCAGATTGTTTAATGAAATCCTGGAAAGTGAGAGGATCCCTGAGGAGTGGAGAAAAAGTGTTTTGGTACCGATTTTTAAGAATAAGGGTGATGTGCAGAGCTGTAGTACCTACAGAGGGATAAAACTGATCAGTCACAGCATGACGTTATGGGAAAGAGTAGTGGAAGCTAGGTTAAGAAGGGAGGTGATTATTAGTGATCAGCAATATGGTTTTATGCCAAGAAGGAGCACTACAGATAGGATGTTTGCTCTGAGAGTGTTGATGGAGAAGTACAGAGAAGGTCAGAAGGAGTTGCATTGCATCTTTGTGGACTTAGAGAAAGCATATGACAGGGTGCCTAGAGAGGAGCTGTGGTATTGTATGAGGAAGTCGGGAGTGTCAGAGAAGTATGTAAGAGTGGTACAGGGTATGCACGAGGGTAGTGTGACAATGGTGAGGTCTGCGGTGGGAGTGACAGATGTGTTTAAGGTGGAGGTGGGATTACATCAAGGATCAGCTCTGAGCCCTTTCTTCTTTGCAATGGTGATGAACAGGTTGACAGACGAGATCAGACAGTTCAGAGTAATGGCAAGTGTGGAAGAGAGGTAAAGAAGAGAGTACAGGCAGGGTGGAGTGGGTGGAGAAGAGGGTCAGGAGTGATTTGTGACAGACAGGTACATGGTTTTAAGGGTTATTAATTTTAAAGTAATTAGCTACCATCATAAGGATGTGTGGTTGGTATTTTTAATATCGAGATAGACTAGACTTGTGAAGATTTATTGATTAAGGTTTACTGATTTAGGTAAACCTATGTAAAATAAACTATTGGTTCAGCAGACAAATGATTATTTGTGTTTTTTATTTAAATAATTGATTGATTTTTAATTAATTGATTGCTTGATTGGATTAGCACTACATATAAAAAGCATTCCTTTCTATATGGGAGTGTATTTTGTATGTGTTTTGATGGTCTGAAGAAGTTGGCTTATCTTTTGCCAACGAAAGCGCTTACCAATAAAGGAGTTAGTTCTATAAGTCCGCTCATCTTTGTTGTTTTTCACAGACAGGTACCAGTAAGAGTGAAAGGGAAGGTCTATAAGAGGGGAGTGAGAACAGGCTGTTATATGGGTTGGAGACGGTGGCATTGACAAAAAGGCAGGAGTCAGTACTGGACGTGGCAAAGTTAAAGATGTTAAGATTCACACTGGGTGTGACTAGAGTGGACAGGATTAGGAATAACTACATTAGAGGGTCAGCCCAGGTTGGACGGTTTAGAGACAAAGCCAGAGAGGCGAGATTGCATAGGTTTGAACATGTGCTGAGGAGGGATGCTGGGTATATTGGGAAAAGGATGCTAAGGATGGCACTGCCAGGTAAGAGGAAAAGAGGAAGGCCTAATATAAGGGTTATGGATGTGGTGAGAGAGGACAGGCAGGTGGTTGGTGTGACAGAGCAAGATGCAGAGGACAGGAAGAAATGGAAACTGATGATCCACTGTGGCGACCCCTAATGGGAACCGCCAAAAGAAAAAGAAGTCTGCCACCCACAGATTGATAAATTAAAGAGAGGTTTAATAAAACACTGAAATTCATGCTAAGGAAATCTGCTGATGCAGATGATAAAAAGAGGGCTACATTATTGCCATAGTCACCGTTTACTATAAATGAACTATCATATGTTTTGATTAAGTTTAGTCCATTTGAGCTGCTGTATGGCAGGTATCCTAGAGGGCTGCTTGATATTTCTATGAAAACTCAGGAAGAAGAAAAGACATACTTTAAAAGTGAAATACTACATTATGTTAGTTTGCAAAATGGATGAAAACAGATAATACCCATAGTGAGGGACTATGCGTCAATGAGTTTATAATAAGAATGTCCACCTTAGAAAATCTAATCTAGGATATCAAGTATTAACGATATTGCTGTCCACTGAAAATGCATTTTTGACCAAGTGTCGTGCCATTTAAGGTAACTGAAAGAATAAATGCAGTGAATGCTAATATTAGACAGCCAGGGAACTGAAACAGAGAAAAAATCTATCACGTTAGTATACTGAAGTCATGGAAAGAAGAGCAAAATTCTGCAGTGAGTGTGAAGCCTGGAGTTCATACAAGGGAACTTGAAGTCTCTACCTGGAGTACAGTTATGGGAATCCTTATCAAGAATACAGAAAGAGGAAATAGCAGAATTTCTCTAAAACAAACATAGTCGTGTTTCCCAAAATGTCTGGGAGAACTAAACTGAAAGGACATAACCTAGAGACATCACCCGAAATGACCTTACAGAGCATCAGCACCACAATAACATTTAATACGTTCAAAAATGTTCATACTCGGCATGACAGAAAAATAAGAATGATTGGAGAAGTCCAACAGTTTTATTCCCTAAACTTATATAGCAGTATACTAGAATCAGAAAGGTCATTCCTCAACTGGAGGGTCAGAACAGGTGAACTGGAACTTTCCTAGATGCCCCTAGTGGTGCAGAGTATGAGACCCCATTCAGAGCTACCTTGTAGATTATACCTACAGAAGTCATCTGGACTTTAGAGCTGCTGTTGTGGCCTTTTGCATGCCTACAGACTGGGACTTTAGACAGCCTGTGAGAGACTGTAATATGGTTTGTTGGAAATGACTTCATTGGCACTGTTTTGTTTTTTTTTTCAAGTCAAGTGGGGTATTCATTTTTATTTTCCTGTGACCTTGTGAAAAACTAGCTTGTGTTTTATGGAAATACTGCCCTACTTGGCTAACTACTTTATGCATATATTGTGTGTACTTGCATTGGTGAGTTTGCTCATCTGCATATGTGTGGGTGTTTTGCAGGATACAGATGTATTCATAGATGTGATAATAGCTCAGATTCCTGATAGGTCACAAACAAACCTTAATTCTAATTTTCCACATGGGAATTTTTCTAGTTTCTGTAAAGGTGTAACTGAGTGCTAGAAGAAAAGAGGTTTTTTTCCAACTACCTCTTAGCCTAGATTGATTGTTTCTGAGTTTTCAATATTTAAAAAGCATATTTTAAAAATCGTTTTGCTTAACATAGATTTTTAAATGGATTATTTGCACTGGTATTGAATTTTGCTGACTTATGTTATATTTGTAAATAAACCATACACTGTTGCTGCCAACCCAACATCTGAGTTCATGGGCAGAATAAACAAACAGAGAAGAGTAAAGTGAGGTCTAGCAACAGTTTTTAGTCTTCCTTGGTTGTCACTGGCTCCCTTAGATATGTTAACTTTGGCATCTTGCAGCTGTTGTACATTATGTGGCAACAGCTTTGAATATCATTTTAAGAAGCATTTGTAAGAGATAAGAAACCAAACTAACAGTTAAGTCGACATTTATCTGATATCAAATTGAGGAAATTATTATTGGTCTAAGCTTTTAACTGTTACAAGCAATCACTAACAATTAAAAGTAACATGGGGGTACTACCGATAGCTGTTAAATGGGGACAACCTCTTTCTTTCAGCAGCCCTTGCTGAAACATTATACTTAGGCATTTATTAGTAACAGATGCATGCATGTTTTAAATTTGGCCACCGTGATGCTGTTACTGGTGTGCATATATTAGTCAGACTTACGTAACATAGAGACATATACACACAGACACATTTGCATGCATTCATGCACATTTCTAAAGCATACTTATGAAACTGATATGTTAACTTATTCTGGACTTCCACATATGCAACAACATGAACATTAGTGTGTACCTTATTCTATCTTCCATCTGTGGTAGCTATTCAGCAAACAAAACATTATCAACATTGGCATCACTTCCTAATATGTTTTCATCTTTATCCCCCTATTAGTTCCAGCATCTTAGACCAACATGAATAATAAAATAAATGAAATAAAAATAAATTATGCATCCTTAGGCTAGAACTTAAGACTTACATATGTCACCTACTTTTAGCAGCATGCACCGGTGATAAGCAATGTTACCAGCTTATTTTTATATCTGCTTAGCATGACACAATACTGTTAAGTAACATACAGGGGTGTGGAAATTCTAATTTGATTCTAATTTTGTTCACATTCTTATGAGTGTTTTATTTCAATATCTTTTTGACAATTTATTTTAAGAGTGTATACTGCATGAGACAATATTCATCGCATTCAGTCTCTAATATGGGTTAGCTCTCCTAATATAACAGAGCAGGAAGGTGTACTACAAAATGCTAGAAGCAGCAAAACTATTTTGAGACTCCAGTTCTCTTATGATTTACATGAATTTAAAAACCAAAACATTACTGCAGGACTTTCCTTGCAGGTGCTGGTTCGTCACACACATTTTTTGCCTAATTCCTGTTATAGTCCTTTGGAAAACAAGTCCATCACACATTCACACAAACAAGCACAGATAAAGCTCGACTACTTAAAAGACTGTGAGTCGAGCATAAGGTGTTTATGTGCCACCTGAAAAATACAAGCATCAGAATATGGACTACAAGACATAATGTTTGGAATGCTGCCCCAGTTATGATTTTTTTGGTAAAGTATTTATTAATTTAAATAATTAACTTACTTAACCTGTTGTATCTTGGCAACCAGTTAAATAAGTTTGATGATAAAACTGTATTAGAAATTTTATATACACCGGCAATAACTTCATATTTTAACACTTTAAGTATCAGATTTTTGTTACAGTAGACAAGTCTATGATTCTTGTTGCATATTCCCGTTCTTGTTACTGGCTAATTTCTGTTGAAATTTAGTGTAGGAAAGGGGACTATTAATAAAAGAAGTAAATCGGTGTACCATTTTAACTTTCATCTCTTTTTTTGTTGTAAGGGTGGCTGTAATAGGTAACTTTTTGTTTTAATAACTCTAAAAAGAATACATCCAAAAATGTTGGTTTATATCAGGCATGGATAAAAAAATAGTACTACATCAGAATCACATAAAGCAAAAATGAGTGACTCCACCAAGGTCTCTACTTTTTATAGTAGAAAGTAAGGTAATTATGAAAAGAACTGGGAATATTATATGCATTTATGTCAAATTTGTGGAATAATGCATTTTAAATGGTGTAAATAAAACCCTTAAAAAACTACTAGGATTATTATACAGGCATAATAGATTTCTCTCCTTATCAACTAAAGAAGCATTAGCACTCTCATATTTACTACCCTCCTTAACCTACCATGCACCTTTACTAATCAACTTGCATTCTGCTTTTAAAACAAAACTAGAATCCTGTTACAATAAAATTGCCACATTTGCTACAAATAACCATTACTTTTCCAATCATTGTGTTCATTAAGAAAACGTCAATGGCTTGAACTCCCACACTACTTGCTACTCCTTCAGCTTACTACCACCCATAAACTAATTCACAAACCACTAGACTGCCCAGCTCTCAGCTCCTTGCTCACCATCTACACCCCTGGTAGACCACTATGGTCAGAACAGCAACACTTACTCCACATTCATAAACCTAACCTAGCAGCAGGTAAGCTTCTATACTCTTGGACCATCGCTAAACTTTGGAATAACCTTCCCCCTTCTCTCCCCATTGAACAATCCCCTCCTAGTTTCAAAACTGCTCTACAAAATTACCTTTCCACAAAGTGGATTTGTAATTGCTCTTTCAGGCCTTCTATTCCACACTATGCCATCACCTGATGTCTTCACTCTCCAGAACTACTCCTGCTCATATACTAGCCCCTCTCTCTCTATTTCACTCTTCTCTCTCCCTTCTCATGTTTCACCTCAGCCTACCTACCCTCACTAATAGTTATCCTTCTTATTGAATATTCCCTTCAGGGAACCCCTGTTCATAAATATTACCCTTTGCAAACTAATTTGTTTTCTTCTGTGATACATTGTAGCCCTTCTGTAATCAATTATACTTTATTGTGATAATTTACTAAAAATGACACAGAAGTCTGAAAATTATGATTATTTTTGAAACCAGTGAATTAAGTTTCATTTTAAGCTGTACATATGGTACTTCAGGATTATGCTGATTGTCTGCTACTCTGTATCTTGTATGTGTTAAGCTACTCTGTATTTTTGTATTCTATTGTTTTTCTGATATTGGAGCTTTGCTCCCAGGCTTCCACTGAAAATAGGCTCATTCTGGCCCAGTGGACTTTCCCGATAAACAAACGTCAATAAAATAAATAAATAATTAAATAAATAATGATTAGCCAATTTACTGTAAGCCTTCCTCTTTGTAGTTATTACATTTTGATATGGCAACAATTAAAGTAAACATTAGTTCACTCAGAGATAAATTTGCAGAGACAGAATCTAGAATAGCTGTTTTGGAAGACAGCAGAAACAATTATTTTACATAACTTAGCTTCAAAATGAAAATGCTAAGGAAGTAAGACTTTGTTTTGGACCTAGTGGGCAACTTCAGAAGGAGCAACATAATTATTAGAAGGTCACCACTGTTGTCAGTAACAGTGCAAGAACTTCTTCTAACCAATAGCTGTCCTCAAGGCATTAAGTGTTTATGTAATAAAGTGCATAAGTATGTACACCCCCCTCCAAAAAAGCTGCCATTCACATTGATGTACATTACAATGGTAAGCTGTGGGCTCTTCTCATGTCTGGCAAGCACTAAAGAAAAGGGGACAACTTGAATGGTAACGTAGACCTTGCAAAGGATGTAAGACAAGAAAGAACTAAAATGGCCTCACATATTTTGAAGTTAATAAAAAAAAAAGATATAAAATTTTATAGGTTCGTAGAAGGTTCATATGAGGGTACTAGGTTAGTGGCCCTATTGCCTTTACAAACCTAGCCATGTTAATCCTGAGTTGCCTCAATTGTCTTTGGTTAGATAGATATAATTCACAGAGACAGTCTATGATAAGCATAAACTACCTTTGTCCATGAGGGACATGAGTGCCACCCTGGGGTGAATTTACTGTCTCCTATCCATTTTTCCAAGTTGTGCTTGTATAGGTTCAGTGAGGAGCTCTGCTTCACTTGAACTGGAAATTTATTCCAGAGTAACAGCAATCTCTGGAACATATATCTGTCTCTCCAGCATGTTCTGTTAATGTCAGAGGCTAGCTTAAGATCTCTAGAGCGAGTAACTGTTGTGCCATTTGACTTGCGGACATGCAGCTTATCCATCAGGGCAGGAAAAGAGACTGCCCTGCAGGCCAAGCACAAGTCGCCTCTTAGCAGCCTATACAATACAGGGAACAGTGACAGGGTTTTCAGTCTATCCACATAAGTCATGGTTTGGAGGCCCTGTATTTTCTTGGTGAGACACCTCTATGGTCTCTCCAGCTGCTGCAGGTGTCTGGTGAGACACATGAAGAAGGGAGCATTGTACTCTGTTAATGGTCTGATGCAGGTTGACTACAATAGAGTTATAACATCCTTAGACCTAGATGCAATGCCCTTACTAATGAGAAATGCAAGGTAGAAGGCTTTCCTTACCATGGTGGAAACTTGGTGGTCAAAGTTCATATTGCCAGCTACGTGTGTTCCCAGATCTCACACCACTGAGTTTGAATGTGGGGGGTGGGGGGTGGGGTGCTGTCATTATTGTAATTATCAGGGAATTCTGCTTTGCCAAAGGGGATAATAATGCACTTTGTTGCATTAAGTTTTAAACTCTGGCTTTGGCACCAGTAATGTATCTGTGTTAGCCTCTCTTGTAATATGTTAACATCATTGGGGGACTCAGTGTTTGCAACCAGTCTGCAATCATCAGTGAACATGATAAGCTGAAGGCTGTCTGCTTTAGCCTGGACTTCTGAGAAATAAATTCCAAACAGTAAAGAGCCCAGCATACATCCTTGTGGTACTCCACTGGTGATGGATCTACTGGTAGAAGTGGCGTCACCAACTTTGACACTATGTGTTCTTTCAGTGAGCCAATTCGCTAAACACCTAATGACGTAAGGGTTAATCCACAGCTGGGAGAGTTTCTCAATGATACCTGAGTGGAGGATTGTGTCAAAAGCCTTGGCTAGGTCAAGATAGGCAGTATGCACTGACTTACCTTCATCCAGGGCTTTGGTGACTTTCTTGAAGAAGTCTACTAGGTTTAATAAGCATGATCTACCTTTAACAAAGCCACACAGGGCTGGGTCTACAGTTTGAAGGTCAATGTTGATAAGGTCCATGATGATTCTTTCCATGGCATTGCAGATGATATTGGTTAGACTTATGGGTCTATAGTTCCCAGTGTCTCTTGATGGCCCCCACTTTGTGCAAGGGAATTACTGTTGCTGTTCTCCACTCTGCCGGGACAAAGTCAGTTCTCAGGGTATGATTATAGAGAATGCCAAGTGGGTCTGCTAGGCCCTGTTTTAGATTGCTTAATAAGCAACCTGGGATGTTATCCAATCCCATTAAGGTCATGTTTTTGGCCTTGGAGACTGCAGATATGACCTGATCTCTAGATATACTAGACAGAGGACTGGTGTTAGGTATGCTTTGAGGTATGGCTGGTGGGGATGGGGGTGAAGTTTGCACCAAATTTTTCAGCTAGCAGATTGGCAATTTCCTCTGGTATAGTATGAGCTGTATCATCTACTACCAGTTTGGCACATAGCTGGGCATTCCCTTTAAGATTTTTGATGTACTTAAAAAATGCCTTATGACTATCCTTAGCTAGGGATGCTATATTACCTTTGTAATTAGCATTAGAGGCCTTTACAAGATTTCTGATTTGCTTGTTCAAGCTGCGGAGGGAATTCTTCCTCTGCTGAGTCAGTTCTGTTTTGTTCTTCGACATCAGTTTCTTCCTTTTCATCAGTTTCTTCCTTTTGTTATACAATCTGTTTATACTTGAGTTCTACCAGGGTGGCTTGTTTTTGTGGGAGAACCTGGTTTTAATCCAGTCAGGCACAGCCAAGTCTATACATTTGCTTAAGTATTTATACAGGGCATTTGTGTACACATCTGCGTAGAAGTCACTGTTGTCTGTGATTGTGGAGGGTATAAAACGTTTTATACTGTCACTTAGTAGACTGTAGTTTGTTTTGGAAAAGTTTTTTAGTTTTTTTTGCTCCTGTGGTGGTGACAGGTTCAACAGTTACTTCAAACGAGACTGATTTGTTGTCCAACCTAACCAGGGAGGACACCACACAGGGCAGAGTGCAGTGATCCTATGTTGGTGAGTATTATGTCTAGGACATTTGAGCCCCTTGTGGGGGTGCAGACTATCTGTTCCAGACCATTTGTATTGGCAAAGACCAGGAACCTCTGGGCGAGCATGTTCGTGCTTGTGTATGTCACCCAGTCAATAGAAGGATAGTTGAAAATCTCTCATGACTAAGGTGTTGGGGCTGTATGGTGAGTGACTCCAGTAAGTCAGATAGGTGGTGAGCTTTTCTTGGTTCATGGTGGTGGACCTCTAGCTAGCAATGATGTGATAGGGTATTTTGCATATAGTTAATTGGACATGGAATATTTTGAGACAATCTCTCTGTTTGACCAGTTTTGAGGTGTACTTAGCTTTAATGAAGATGGATATACTTCCACCATTCGCTCTTTCATGCTCATTTTGAAATCTGAACATGTGGAAGGCATTGTAGCCTTTCATGGCTGGGGTACTCTCTGTGGCCTTGAACTATGTCTCAGTGACTTCACAGACATCAGCATCTTCCAAGGTGAGGAGTGCTTCCAGGGAGTGCTTCCAGGGAGTGTAGTTTCATATTTAGACTCCTAGCATTATGCAGCAGAACCTTCAGTTTGTCTCAAGTGGATTTTGTTATGCTGGAAATTTTGTTGCTTTCACATTGCCTAAAAAGGCACTATGGGGAAGGCAAGTGCCTTTGCCAGTATCCAAAAGCCTAGAGGAGATAGGAGCAGACCATCTATTGCAAACTGGCGTGACCTGTTGACTTTGTCTTTCCAGGCTGACAGATAATGGATCCCCATGGACTGACACTAGAAGCTAAGCCAATTGTTGAAGTCAATCATTTTTTTGTTTATATTATGGCATCATCTTGGGTGAAGGTATAATGCTGCTTAGAGCTAGGGTCATAACTGCCTGGGACACATAATCTGAGAGTTCAGTCATGTCTCTGTTCATATAGTCCAGAGAGATACATCTCAAGTCATTCACCCCAACGTGGACTATGACAGAGTTATAATGGTACTTGTTGTTGAGTGACTTGAGTCCATGGGTGATTTGATGAATCCTGGCACCTGACAGGCAGCTGACCGTGACTTTCTCCTTGTCCAGCATGATGAGAGGGATATCTATGTGTCTCACTATGGAGTCATCTATGACCAAGACATTAGGTTTTGAGGTGTTTTGCCTTAGGGACTTATTTGCTGAAACACTGGTGTGTATGTTATTATGTGTAGTGCTTTCTATTTATACAGTAGTATGTGCAAGTGGTTTACATTTAGGAGGAATCTGATCATTTGTTAGGCTTCTAGTGAGTACCTCCATATATATGGGTTTATGTGTCATGACCTCATTTTGTGTGAGAGGTGAAGTGTGTGTGCTGACAGCCTGTTTGATGTCCATTTTGTTATGGGAGAGAACTGATTCCAGTTTAATAGTGTAATTACATCTCTGACGTAGGGTATTTGTTTGTTTTAGGAGTAAGTGGTTGTCAGTATACATGAGGCAATTACTACATTGCCTCAGGATGCCCATGTCAATCAGGCTAGCTGGTGAAATGATGGGAAACTGCCCATCCATTATAGCAGGTGTTTGCCATATGTACTATTAGGGAAGAGATTGGGCTAGTTTGACCATTTTTTTGCTAGGACTTATGAGAAGCAAAGGCTATGGATGATAAATGTGGCAATGTTGCTCAGTGCACCTGTAGTGCAGTAGGGAAGCTTGGAAGGATTCCACTAACAGATGTCTAGGGAAAAATTGAGTTTCATGATGTTAACCCCTGTTGTATAGTGCGCTGCAACTTGCAGAAGCAAGGCTTAAATGCAAGTAATATTAAAACACTTTTAAGCTAATCTACCAATAAGAAAGCACACAATGATCCTTCCTCCAGCAATCTTCAGCTCAGACAAGACTGGATCTACACTCTTCTGCCACAAGGGTGCAGAGGAGCCCTTCTTAATGTTAGATGGCTGGTTTAGTGCTCAAGTGTATCAGTAACAGACTAGATTCAGCAGGTCTGAATCTAGTCTATACTATCTAGGTATCAGAACAGTGCAAATCAAGTGCAGAGAAGTGCAAAAAAAAAATACTTAGAGCCCTTTTATGTGTTTTCTGGCTTAGATAGACCAGGTAAACACCTACTGCCTCAGAATGAACAATCACAGTCCTCCCAATGCAAAAGCACAGTAAAGGAGTGTCTGGAGTGAAATGCTACCACAAGCAAACTTGAGCAGTACAAAATGTTACCACAAGCAAACTTAAAGATATAGATACCACAGTGTACTATAAATAGTTTATAAAAGTGTGGCTATTCAATACAAGTACTTTGCTTTGAATAAATGAGCCAAGAGCTGCTCAACTGTACAGAATTTATAAAGGCACTAAAAAACAAGATAAGCTGATTAATAAGCCCTCCAGCTAATAAAACTACATTCAGAAATCTCATGTGTTTCCCCAACCTCAACAGACCAGGCTACCTCCTAGTGCACTAGATGGAAAATCCTCTGACCGGTTTTGTGTAAAAAATTGTTTGCTAGAGTGTAAAAATATAACCAATAAATCCAAAGAAAGAAGAGTCCGACGAAGAAAAACTAGTTCGCTAGTATTGTATTGGGGGTAGTAGATTTACCTTTTTTTCTACAAAGTTAATGTAGCTCCAGTTCACTAGACTCTGGTTTTATTGCGTTGAACACTATAAATGTGAAGTTTTTATTTCATTTTTATTTCATGCTTATTTACATCATTTTAATGCACGATTGTTTTTTAATTTTTAATATTTAAGTTTATATTTATAGTATGATTTCTACACAGTGTGGATTTTAAGGTCTGGCACCACAATATAGTACATGCATTTGTAGGTGTACACATTACAAGTGAGTAAGTTGGACCATTATAGTCGTTTATTTCTACACTGAATGTTGTGAACAAATCTATTTTAGAGCGAGGCGTTTTTAATTGAGTAACATTCTCATCATCTTTAATTGTCAACTCATTATGTTGTTAATTGAATTAATTATGGCATGTGACTTGTTGTTTGATTATTTAATGGCTGGAAGTGAAGCACGACTCTTGTTTCACCTTGAGAAAGCTCGGTATTAACCGAGCGAAAGCGCTTGGTCTACATTCTTTGTTCGTTAAATAAAGGCTTGAACTACAAAGCTTTGCAGTTTGGTATCTACCACGATTGTGTTTTCCAATCTGTTTTCTGGGTCCTGTGGTGCCAGTGTAAAAATATACCTACTTTATCTAACAGCTAGCTAGATAATGAAGTCAGATCAAGTTGAACAGACAATGAATGAGAGGCAAAATCTATTTTCTCAATATAAGCACAAGGAAAAGCAAATAAATAATTCAGGATATCAACAGCAGTGGAGAAAGGAAAGGAAAACAAATAATTCATGACATCAACAGCAATGTACAAAGGGGGGATCTTATTAAGCTCAATTTACAGTAGGGGTGGGCAACTTAAAGTCACCAGGTTTAAAAAGTAGATCAACAAATGGGACGGTAGGTGAGAGACACAGAAGGGAATCACCAGCAGTGCTTTAGTTTATGCAGGCTTCAGACCTTTTCAGACAAAGACAGAGGCCCAGAATTTCACTGGGTATATAAGTATCCCTCAAGAGACAATTTAACCCCCCAAAAAAAACACATGTGAAATGAGCAGCCTAGATAATTTGTGCCCACCTCTCACATAAAACAAAAACACCAAGCAGATTTCTTAAAACAAAATAGAGCAAGTATCAGAAAGCAGCTCTAAAAGGTCAAAGATGAAAGATAAATTTTCTCACCCAGCAGAGAACCAGCAACAGTGCTTTAGTTTATGCAGGCTTCAAATATTTTATCTTACCACACCACAAGTAGTTACATCGAAAGGTACCAACACAAGGTTTCAACTACTACTCAGTTAATGCAGATATGTAAGGAATTATTTGGCCATGGATGAGTAATTATATATCCATTGGGAGTTGTTTCTGTGTAATGTGTTAACCCCACTAGGCTAAATGTGCTTAATAGGGTAAGATGTTAGTCATGTTGATCTATACTCTACAGCATTTTGTATGTAGAATAGATTACAAGTTTGTGTAAATTAACCCAGTGTTGCTGTCCACGTGAGCAATCTTGTGGTTTAGCTAATGTTTTTAGTGTCTGAGATTAATCAGGAGAACTTTAAAGAAAACATATGTCATAAAAACTTGATAATGTTACTGAAAATAAACAAGATGAAGTTTTAACTTAGTGTGTTCAGTGTTTGAGATAAATAAGGAGCCCTCTTAGAGAAGAATATTAAGTCATAAAAACTGATAACAACATTGAATGAAAACTGCTGTTTTAACTTTTTACTGTGTTTAATGCTTTGTGGTTCTCTTACTTTGTGTGACTGCCAGTTCAGTCTAATTAGCAGGTAAAGAAGATGTAGAGAATATATAATTCCTCCTTTACAGCTCATCTATAAGCCTTTTCTCACCTCTAACACAATGCTTAACATTTGGAAATCTGGATTAATTATATCACTCCTTAAGCTGCCTAATTGAACCAAACCCTCACATTTCCATGTGATCTAAGTCCTCCCACTTCTTGGTAAAATGCTTGAGAAATTAATTTACAATAAACTCTCACCCTACACACAACAGTATCATCTACTCTCCCAAAACCAATATTTTCTCGTTTGTCTGGAAGGAACACTATGACTGAACTTTGAATCCTTACAATTGAATTTTTGGTGAGCATGTACACAGACACCCTCACTGGGGCCCACTTCATTGATATTGCACAGGCCTTTGACCTGGATGACCACTCCATTCTATTCTTCCATGTGATTGAAATAGCAGTTAGCTGATAAGCTACTGATTGGTTCAAAACCATCATCACTGCTAGATCCGTTAGAGTATAATTAGGTACCTTGTGTCCTGCTGAAACTCCCAACACAAGGGCTAGTCCTTGCCTCACCACTCTTCTCCAGTTTAATAAACTGCTTTCAGATTCAAAGCATATGCCTCCCATCTTATATGCCGATGATATGGTCATGTATAGTTCCAGCTCTAAACAACACTTACAGCTCCTACTCCAACAAGATTTTCTATCTCTTACCTTGTGGTTTAACTCCAATGTATTAAACATCCGTCACTCATATTCATGATGCAACATCCTGGTTTATTATGAATGATATTTGTCTAAATGTGTATTTAGTATGATATAATTACAATTCTGGAATCCCAGGTGTATCCTCACTATGTCTAATTTTAAGTAAAACACCTTTCATGATTTAGATGGGTAATATGATATGTGGGATATAATTTGCCATGAATCTATTTTGCCTTGATTCATTCTTGCATTCTGAGTAATCTAGTCATCTTAAACCAGCCAACTCTCTATAACCTAAGTATAGCAAATTTCATTGTCAAAGAGCTTTCCTTTTTTCAGCCTACTAGTGAAATGACATACCTAAATCACTGACACTACCTGAACAACATGGGCTTAACAAAACAGGTGATATGTACCTAACTCTCAGTTCGTGTTCACTCTCCTTCTCTTTCATTCTCATTGTACTCTTATCTTTGTCGGTAGTCTTCACCCTGCTTGTAACTTTCTTTTTTATTATTTTTTGTTATGGGTTTATAGGTTTGTAGGTAAGTACTTGGCTAGCTGACCTTGAGGTCCATTTAAGTCTAAGCAATCTCCCTTTTGGTGCTTGAATTAATCTATCCCATTTGGTGTTAGATTGGTTTTGCCCATCCCATAATCAATGGCTATGTCATTTGGGGATTCAGGAACTGCTTGTCATTTTAATTACAATTGTTACTTTTATACTGTCTTGAATAAACTGTGTTGGCTGGACTACTGATTGTATTCTGTTGCTACGAATATTTTCCTTACATTGTTACTTGTACTCTTTATTTCTAATAGCATCCATTTGGACTTTATCTATTTATTCTCAGAGTTGCAGAATGTGCCCTTTCCCTGAGAATTGTGCAGCCTCAAAGTTAGTACTGCATCATGTCCCACACTGATGTTTATTAGTTCAAATTTGTACTCTAAGTTATTTAAGAATTAATCATGTCCCTACCAAATGGTGCACTGCTACAGTCATCCCTCTCCATAAAGGGGGAGCAACTACAGACCCTGGGAATTATCGCCCCATTAGCCTGAAGAGTCTGATACGAAAGGCTATGGAGTGTATCATCAAGGACCTAATTAACAAGGACATAGGAAATCTCCAAACTCTGGATCCCACACAGTTTGGCTTTGTGAAAGGTAGATCATGCCTGCTCAAACTGGTTGACTTTTTTGAGTCAGTCACCAGAGCTGTGGATGAGGGCAAGGCAGTACATACAGCCTACCTCAATCTGGCCAAGGCCTTTGATACCATTCCACACTCAGGAATTATTGATAAACTCACCAAACTAGGCATCAACCCCTATATCACTAAGTGGGATGCAAATTGGCTCACAGATAGAACCCACAGTGTAAAAGTAGCAGACTCCAAGTCAGACTGCCGACCAGTCATGAGTGGAGTCCCACAGGGATCAGTCCTGGGTCCTCTCCTGTTTGGCATCTACTTTTCAGAAGTTTAGGCCAACATGAAGGGACTCTGGCTAACCAAGTTCACAGACAACTGCAATCTGGGAGCCATTATTAATTCCCCAAGTGATGTAGACATCCTACAGACAGCCCTCACTGAGACCAATGACTGGTGTCTAAACCATGGCCTTAAGTTTAATGCAAAAAAAATGCATCATCATCCCCTTTGGGAGGCCACTGAACTCTGAAGTCGTTATAAGAGATCTGGGGACATAGGTTGACAACAACCTCTCCTTTGACCACTGTGGTCAGAAAGTCCTTCTATGTGGCACATCTCATTACCAAGGGTTTTGCACCCAAGAAGAAGGAGGTCATCATCTCTCTCTATTCTTCCCTCATTAGGCTAGTCACCGAGTATAATGCCCCATTTAGCATGTACCTCACTAGACACATGCAACAGCTGGAAAGGCCACAACAGTACCTCACAAAGAGGATCCTAGGCCTTAAACACATTTCCTACATGGACAGACTAAAAAAACTCCAGTAATTCTCTGTCTCATATCGTCTACTAAGAGGCGATGTCTGCTTGACTTACAAAGCCATGTCTTACCCAGCTCTGCTGGAAATGCAAAATCTAAAGAAATCCCAATCCCTTCACACCACATGCTCTAGAGTCCTCAACCTCATTATCACATTCAACAGAACATGTTGGAGGGGCAGGTTCATAACCCAGAGACTGACCATGTTCTGGAATAGACTTTCCATACATGTCAAGCAGACCACCTCACTAGCCCTCTTCAAGAGAAATCTTGATGAGTGGATGGGAAATAAAAAGTTCACCCTGGGGAATCACTCCAATGGCTCTACTTGATAGAGGCACTGGGAACTAACATTGGGTGGCATGATGCCAGGGCACTTCTATGGGCTAGGCTTGTAAAGGCTCCAGGGCCATTAACCTAGTACACACCTATGAACCTATGTGGAGAATTTCAGTGAAGCCATTGCAATGTGGATTTCAGTTTTACAATCTTTAATTAAAAATAAACATTTTGTTCTATTAATAGAATGACTTACCTTGTAGACATTTTCTTTGAGATGATTCAGTTATTGCATATTTTTGTTTATGTGTAAATATATTCACGTTTTTTGCAATGTTATTTGGAGAAACTATAATGAATCTTATATAATAAAAGGAACAATTTTCAATTCAGAGGTTTGTAAGTGTGGAGACTGAATATGAAAAATTGGGACATACTCATACTAAGTCAAAGACAGCTACATCTCAGAACATTCCCTTTTCTCTGAAGTATGGCAAGCCCATAATTAGTATAAATAAGTAGCAGGAGGTGCAGGAGGCTTGCACCCCCCCCCCCAAATAACTTTAATGGAGAATAGGAATTGTCGACATCTGCTGTTGTCCTCTAGTTCTCAGTTATTCTTTTGCCATTACAGGACTTGCAATTAAGGGTCTTGAAATTACAATAAAAGGCCCGCGGCTTGGAGTAAGCGCCTCATTGGTTCTTTCAAGCTTTTTTTTAAAGTTGTTTCAGGTTTCAACTTTGTTACTTAAGAAGTTAACTTGTGAGTGTTTCTGCCATTTCACATTGAGCTAATCGGAGGAAGGGCACTGAGACAACTGATCTGTGATATATAACATTAAGTAAACTGTTTTTTGCTTATTTTCACAAGTTATTTATAGCACTTTTATTGTCTGCATATGCTTTTCTAGCTAGTTTCACTGTGTGTGAGGTATTAACTAGAAATTTTCTACAATTGTTAAGCATCTGGTTGGGTTTGTTTGTTCTGAGTTTTGTTTTTGACCTTCCCTCCCTCCCTATTGGTATGCTGTTTTTATACTTGGTGGCTTTGCAGTTGCCCGCCCCTACTGTAAATTTGATCTGGGACACTCCTCCCAGTCTAGTGTCATTACCTCATTCTACCTAATCCAGGAAGAACATTTGAGAAGGCCAACCCACTTAGTTTCTGCTCCTTCTTTCCCCTTTCCACTTTAAAAAAAAATTCTAAGCTTGTTTCCTGCCTTTCCTGTCCAGATTTGCTGTATCCAGGACTGTTTGTAAGCTTCTGAGCCCCAAGCCTTTCTGTGTTGGAGGGAAGCCTTCTAGCATAATTTTGTTTCTTAGAACTAGCCAGTTTTCTAGTTTCAGCACTCAAATCTGTTTCTTTGAGCTCAACACTTGTCCATTGTAAGCACTAAATAAGCTACAAATTACTACAGCACTCAATGTTCCTCACTTGTCTAGAGGAAAACAGTTTTTAGTACTTAAATAAGCACCTATCCAGGCATGTCTAAGGGTCATCTCCCAGTGTTTTCTCCTGTCTACCTGATGAATCTGGGCATCTTGGGGCAATGCAGCAATTGCCTCATGTAAACAGACAACCCTCTCCTCCTACCACCCAACACTACAACCTGTGATAGATGCACTTATATAGCCAAACTGGAAGCAAAGCTCTCTTCAACCAAGAATGGACTAGACAGTCAAGAGGAGAAGGTAAACACTTGCACCACACCACACTCATCACATATTCCCTCAAAACCTACACCACCAAAACACACACATAGAAACACAAAACACATACCTACATATGCGGAGGCTCTCAATAAAAATCTACCCAAGCAACAGGGACCTCCAAAGCAGAAACTCAAGCAACCTCCACCCACCAACACAACCCGAATGACACATAGCCCACAAACTCAGTGTGCCACTCAACCACAGCCCATAAGGCATAGCAATGTACCCAACACTCTAGTCATAGGTGATTCTATAGTCAGGCACACTGATTTTCCACTCACCAGGCTAAACAAGGAAAAAGTTACTGTCAGCTGCCTATCAGGTGCAGGATCTGCCACATAATGCATGCACTCAGGTCACTCCACAACAAGTACAAATATGACTCTGTCATTGTCCATGTTGGTGTGAATGACATGAAACATACCTCCCTGGACTATATAAAAAGAGACATGGAGGAGCTGTCTGATCTTGTATTCCAGGCAGGTATGACCCTAGCCCTGAGTAGCATTCTGCCATCACCCAGAATTATACCACAGTACAAGGACAAAATGATTGACTTCAACAATTGGCTAAGTCATTCTAAGGGGATCCAGTATCTGTCTGCCTGTGATGACATGATCTACAAACCATGATGCTTTGCCAGAGATGGCCTGCACCTGTTGCCCTTGGGATTCCAGATACTGGCTAAGGCTCTTGCCACCACTATAATGACTTTTTAGGCAAGGTTCAAATGACAAATTTACCACCGTAACAGGTACAAGCAAGCAAAATCTGAGGGTAATGCTACTTAATGCTAGAAGTCTAAACCTCAGAATGCACTCACTCGAGGCACTCCTTAAAATGGAGAACATCGACATCTGTGCAGTGACAAAGACCTGATTCAAGACTCCAGAGAGCACCCTTACATTACCAAGCTATAATTCATGCCACACCTTTCGGCCACCTAACCTGGACTGAAACACTAAAAGTGGAGGGGTGTCCATATTCATTAAGGATATCCACACCTACAAGCTAGTTGCTCAGCATAACGCATCTGAGATTATCCAAGTGCAACTAACTCTGGGCAAGACCGAAATCCAAATTGTAGCTTGCTACAGATCCCCCACCATGCCCCAGGATTCCCAGTCCTCATTTCTTGATACACTGGAAAATATTAGAGTACAACCTAGCACCCTAATAATGGGCGATTTCAACTACCCCACCATTAACTGGGAAAGCTACTCATGTACCAACTCTTCTGCTCAACGTTTTCTGGAATTCATAAATTCCAATGCCTTGGATCAACTTATCCACACCCCCACAGGGGGCAGCAATATCCTAGACCTGGTAATTACCAACATGGGCAACCGGTGTTCCACACCAGAGGTCAATTCCTTGTTGGTCAGATCTGACCACAAGCTAATCACCCTAGATATCCACATCCCACTCCCACCCCCCATTAGGGAAACCACCGTAAAAAATTTCTCCAAAGCCAACTTCACGCTTCTTAAGACAGAAGTGGCAAACTTCACGACGCCCATGCTGATGGACAATAGAGGTATGACTGCTGAATCCTATAAAAATGCACTTTATAAGCACTTACACGAGTGCATGGATTGTGCAATCCCTAACAGAACCAAGATGCTATCCTCCAAAAAAGGAAGCAAATCTGGTGGTCCCCTGTCATAAACAAACTCTACAACAGAAGAAAGAAACTGTTGAAAAAAAGAGTAAAATCCCATGATTGGAGGAACTCCATGGTCAGCCTCAGTAAGAAGCTATGATCCCTCATAAAATCCTCCAAAGCTAGTTACGAAAACAAAATCGCCACTGATTCTAAAGACAACCACAAAGCATTCTATAGCTATGCCAAGAATCTCAATGGCAACATTCAGATCTGCTCTGAGTTACAGCACAATGGCACTAAATATACAGAACCAACTGATATTGCCAACATCCTGGCAGATAGGTTCAGTGCTAACTTTACCCCTCTCTCACCCCCTAAAGGGCTCATCTCTATGCCGGATGAATGCAAAGTTCCTGTAATCACGGCTGCACAGTTAAAAAACAAACTCTCCAAAGCCAAGAACACAGTATCCATGGGACCTGACAACATCCCAGGCTGCATTCTACATGAACTACAGAATGAACTGGCACCCCACCTAAGTAGCATGTTCAATCATAACCTCACCTCAGGCTTTGTGCCCACTGAATGGTGCACAGCAACGGTTATCCCACTCCACAAAGGGGGGAGCCCTCACGGACCCCAGGAACTACCGCCCCATTAGCCTGATGAGCCTGGTCTGCAAGGCTATGGAACGTATCATCATGGAACTTATAAACAATGACATTGGTAATCTCCAAACTATGGACCCTACCCAGTTCAGGATTGTAAAAGGCAGATCATGTCTTCTAAACCTGACAGACTTCTTTGAAAAGGTCACCAAAGCTGTAGATGAGAGTAAGGTGGTTCACACAGCCTATCTGGACCTCGCCAAGGCTTTTGATACCATCCCCCACTCTGGAATTATAGATAAACTCACTAAACCAGGTATAAATCCCTATGTCACAAGATGGGTTGCCAACTGGCTCACTGACATAACCCACACTGTGAAAGTAGCAAACTCTAAATCCAACTTCAGACCAGTGACAAGTGAAGTACCACAGGGTTCAGTCCTGGGTCCTTTCCTGTTTGGTATCTACTTCTCTGAGGTACAGGCTAACACAGAAGGTCTTTGGCTAACAAAGTTTGCAGATGACTGCAATCTAGGATCCATAATCAAAACTCCTCAAGCTCAATGCCAAAAAGTGTATTGTCATCCCTTTTGGTAAAAACTCTGTACTCATGAACTACCACATAGGCAGTAGTCTACTTAACACCGAAAGTGTGATAAGAGATCTTGGGACACAGGTGGACAGTAGTCTCTCCTTTGATAATCACATCACCACAGTAGTCAGGAAATCCTTCCACACCTTCTCATCCTGGAAAAAAGAGGTGATTGTTCCCCTCTACTCATCACTCATTAGACCCATTATAGAGTACAACGCCCCTTTTGGTATGTACCTCACATGACATCTACAACAATTGGAAAGGCCACAGAAATACCTCACAAAGAGGATTACTGGCCTCAAACAGATGCCGTACACAGACCGTCTCAAAAAACTCCAGCTTTACTCTGTCGCATATCGCCTACTCAGAGGTGATCTCTGCCTAACATACAAAGCTATGTCAAACCCAAAGCTGTTGAACATGCTCCACTTAAAGAAATCCAAATCCCTCCAAGCTACAAACTCTAGGGACCTAAACCTTGCCACCACAATAAACAGAACATGCTGGAGGGACAGATTCATGTCCCAGAGACTTCCCATACTCTGGAACAAACTACCTATCTATATCAAACAAAGCTCCTCATTAGCACTCTTCAAGAAAAATCTTGATGATTGGATGGGAGATAGGAAATTCACCCCGGGGATCACGTCTGTGTCTCTGCTTGATAGGGGCACAGGAAAATAATTTTCTTGGGTGGCAAAAGCCAGGGTACTGTTTGGCTAGGCTTATATAGGCCTAGGGCCAATAGCTTAGTACCTACCTATGAACCTATGAACAATAAAGCTCACTGGCAAAGGGAACTTTTTAAGAAATGACATAGCAAGGGCAGGGTGCTGTGAGCTTAGTTCAAGTCTGTTGGGGAGCTTGACAAGTGGTATTAGTCTGTTACATAATACCTTAATCGGTATGTTATAGAGAGCAGATCAATGTTTTCATTGATTTAGAATGTTGCTTCCATAGTTTAGATGTAATAATCGTTCTATAGTTCAACTGAATACAGTTAGTTGTTTTTGTAGGATGATTTCTGGGGTAAGTTGCAGCCTTAGCAGATTAAAGATAGGCATTTCTCTTTTTTATTATATACCCAGCAAAAAACTTGAGCTTCTGCATCCATTATCTCTAATTACTCTTTAAGAACTATGTTTTTAAAATTAGGAATTAGCTATCCAAAGATTTTTTTATGTTTTAACTCGGGAATTATTAATTTGGTCCTCATGTATATTCAGTCTTAGAAAAACTGATAACCTCAACAGAATCCAAATGCCTTCAAAGAAGAAATTGATTTGGCCCTAATCTTTCAATATGGGCACACAAGTCTTTTGTATTTAGAACATTCATATGAAAAGTTCATGTTTAGTATCACATAAGAGAAAATTGGTTGACTTCTTTTTTCAACAGGCTTAAGCTACACAATTTGTGAGATAGCAATTATAATTAAAAGAACTGTAAAATTAAAATAATCAGCATACATTTATTTATTTATTGATTGATTTATTAACATTTGATTACCAGGAAAGTCTGACTGGGTAGAAGCCCATTTAAAATGGAGACCTGGGGAGAAAAGCTCCAAATTATTATAACCCATTTTACGAACAATAATTTTACAGTCTTCAAAAATAAAACAAAAACATCTGCAGTTTAAATAATTATAACAAATCAGAAGTAATATAAAAAGCACTGGTTAAAAATCGATACAAGTTATATGAAAATCATAATATTTAGAGAAATGTTAGTCTGTAGATAAATTAAAAATGCAATAGGAAATGAGGTTAAAAATAGGCTTATGGTGTATTTACAGAGAAAGTTAAGGAAGAGAATTTGAAAGAAGTAAGGAAGTAAGTGAAGAATTGAGAGTTAGGAGGTACAAGGAATGAAAAGGTACTGGTTCACAATTAGAGATTTAGTTTATCTTGGTTTTGAGCAAGAATAGAGCAGATTTTAGCTAGGAAGTCTTTCAGAGTGGTTTTGAAAGGTGAGAGGGAGGGTATTGACCTGATGGATACAGGTTGGGAATTCCAGGCCTTAGCGACCTTGTACAAGTACAGACCCAATGCCCAGCAGATTTCCTAGGTTTGTAGACAGACAGGAGTTTTTGGTCACTGGATCACAATGACTGACTGGAGACATAGTTGTGTAGAATGTTTTTTAGTACTGAAAAGCAGATGGATGCTGGATAATTATATAGGTGGTGAGAAGCTATGTTAGTTGGTGAGCAATTCTAACCAATTTAGGCTTTTTAGTGCTATACAGTGGTAGGTTCTGAAAGGGGTATTTGCTGCAAATTTCCCAACTTTGTTATAGCATTTTTCAAGTTTTAATTTTGTGATGCCTGGAGGTTAGTAAGGATGGGAGAGCCATAAATAAGAGTGGGGTAAGAGATAAGTAGTAGCAAGTGTAGTTTTAGTTGCATCAGTGAGAGTGTTTTTGGCTGTAAAGCATCCTGAGTTTTTGATGAGTTTTTGTTATGCATTTTTGTTTTCACTTTCACCCTAATAATTTGCTATGAGAAGTGACTTCAATAGTTGTGTTATCAAGAGAGAGGACTTTAAATTATAAGAGCGACATTTGAGGGAAAAGTATAGTTTGGTCTTTTTTAGGTTCAGCATGAGTTGCTAAGTTACAAAGCCATGTTTCAGATGTTGTTAATGCTCCCTGAGTAATTTTTTGGAGGTGTACCATGTTGCCAGATGTACAAATGAGATGGAATCATCTGTGCATTGTATTAGGGTGGCCTGTTGTGTGGATGCATAGAAGGTGTTTGTGAAAATGTTAAAGAGGAGTGGACCAAGGATAGAGCCTTGTGGTACACCGGGGGTGAATGAGAGGTAAGGAGAGAGCATGGAGTACCATTTTACTGCTTGATACCTATTGGACAGGTAGCTTTTGAACCACAGATGAGTGGGCAGAGGGAGAGACGTAGTGAAGACATTTGAAGTAGAAGTTTGCTGTAACGAACTGTGTAAAAGGCTTTATACAAGTCTAAACAATAAGGAAGAGATTAGTTTGCTGTTATCTCTAGCTTTGCTGACAGTATTTACATATGTTAGAATGACAGGAAGGATGGGAGCCATGTTTTATAGGGGATAGGAGTTCTTCCTGCAGGAGATAGTCTAGTAAATGTTTTTCAATACATTTTCAAGTATTTTGACTATCTATGCACACATACACACCCACACACACACACACACACACACACACACACACACACACACACACACACACACACACACACACACACACACACACACACACACACACACACACACACATATATATATATATATATATATATATATATGTATACACACACACACTCACACACACACACACACACACACACACACACACACACACACACACACACACACACATATATATATATATATATATATATATACACACACACACACACACACACACACACACACACACACACACAGACACACACACATATATATATATATATATATACACACACACACACACACACACACACACACACACACACACACATGTATATATATATATATATATATATATATATATATATATATATATATATATATATATATATATATATATATATATAGACACACACACACACACACACACACACACACACACACACACACACAGAAATTTATTCTTATGTTAAGCAACCTATTGTAGTCATATTAACCAACATGAAACTAAATTTCACGATTCAGACATCATTTATTTATCCTTGCAAGAGTTTTGTAAGTTAATTTTAGGCTTGACACTTGATAAACCAGGGGCTACTTTACTTCCTCCTCTCAAGGATGTGAAAACTTTAAATGATATCATGGTAGCATATGCATCAGTGGACCCATGCAAGCTATATCTTATTGTAGTACTTCCTATTCAGTGACCCAAAAACTATGGATGAGGCTAAATGTTGTTATAATTACAAAAACATTCTCACAGTTTCCAAATCTGAAATCCATCATCTCATTTATTTTAATGAAAACAAACCTTCCAATGAATCCTTACATCACCCTGAAATGAAGATTCAACCAAAGTCTCCTAAACTCATTTATGAATGTTTTTGAAATTGAACTGTCTGACTTTTGTGACTGCAGAAAATCAAATTCCTTTTGATATAAGGTGGGCAGTATTTAAGTTCAAACTTAGAGGTATTATGATTACTCTTAACTCGTACGTGACGATGACATGTAAAAGATCTATGCTGATTATATCAAAGAGCTAGAAGGACCAAGTGAACAGATAGATAAGGAGTAACCTGGAAAGACTTTGTAGACTGAAAACTGCTATGAAGGTACTATTTGTTTTATTTTGAAAAGCCAAGTGGGCTAATATTTTAGTTTGTGGAATACAGAACAAACTCATATTTTATGCATGTTCTACATTGACTGTCTTTCTGGAACTTAGAGCTGGTGGAAGATGTTGGCAGTTGGCCATAAACTTGCCACAATTTAGTTCCTCACAATACTTCTACAGCCACTTACAAAACATATTTGGGACATAAATTCCCTGCAGTAATGTCCCTTGTGTTCCTGGTATGGTTAACTGGTATCTGCAATCATGGTGATTGATTAGAAACTAGTACAATTACAACCACAGCTGATCATTCTGGCCAACATAACTGTCAACTTCGAAGCTGTTCCTCCACTGAGAATTAAATGCTAAGCCATTACAGAGAACTGCAGCCATGCAGACTGGTCAAGAATCCTGTTATCTCAGATGACAGGAGATGTACTGAGAGCATACATGAGCATGGAAGATTGCATGAATGGGAACCTGACACAAACATTCAGTATACAAATGGGGGAGAGCAAAGCAGGGACACTCACACAGAAATTGAATTTCCAAACTAGAAGATGGAAACTGGCAAGGAGTCTCTACAAAGGGTCTACTTTAGAATGACAAAAATGTAAAATGTTGACCCATCAATCGATATTGATTTTCTGGGATTGCAGTACAGCGAAGATCAGAATATTTGCCCTTTCCTCACTGTAGTGTGATCTTGGAGTAGGAATATATACCTGGAGTAGGAATATATATTTAGCGGGGGGGCACAGCCCCCCACAATACCAATTTCAAGTTTCTGATTATTCGCTTATGTGAGGGTTCGAGAGTTTGCGTTTTTGTTGTTCTGACATAGACACTCTACAAAGGCATCCTGAATTTGGTTATGCTTAGACAGTAAAAGGATCCTGTTATGAGAAGCATCCGGTAATGTGAGAGTAACAGAAACCCAAACCTCTAAAAGATGACACATAGGAAGTGAAGATGGAATAACAGGAAATTCTGAAATAAAAATAAGTACTAGAGAAGTCTGCACATGCACTTACAAGAAGAGTTAGCACAGAAACTGAGAGAGAAATGCACTTGAGTGAGGACCCTCAGAACAAAGTGCAGAAAGTATGATGAGCTAGACAATGCAGAGTTCTGAGACAATTTCAGCAAGTGGAAAGCAGAAAATCCAATTGAAGGTCAACTCCAAATATCAGAAATCTGTGAACCAAGAAAAAATAAAGCTAGCTATAGTTTTCTTTTTTATTCTGAGATATCCTTTACAATAAAAGAGCAGCACACAAATGAAAAAGTAGAGAAAGAGGGTAGGCACTCAATCAAAGGTATGGAGATAGCAACTTAAAAGAAAAGATAATTCTTAAGAAGCCTGTGCTGACAGCCAAGAAAGCAAATCAGAAGGTGATTTCTGTTTAGATCTACATTTTCACAGGAAGACAAAAAATAGCAGTGCTGGTATACTTAGAGGATGAAGTTACACCTTCAATCTTAAGGCAGATTACTGAGAAAAATAATCCTGAGTTAATGGTCTTGCAAATAAGCCACATACGCTTTAAAAATGTCAAAGTCAAAGCAAACTTTATTGTCATTCATATTCTACAACTTGTGCATCACTGAATGAAATTTTGTTACTCCTTTTCAAAGTGGAGGCATTTTCACACATAGACAATCCATATTACAAATTCTACAGACATGACTGACATTATTGTCTTAGACTCTTAACTAAATATACATAAAAATTGCACAGAAAGGGGGATCTTTTCTCAGTAATCATTTTTGTACATTGAGAACTGCTGTAATCATAATTGTACATTTAGGATTGCACAAGAATATGAGTTAAGAGAATCCTAGTGGGATTAGTGCACCAAAGTTATTGCACAAACATATATGATACTACTGTTGCAATTTCCAACAGCCTTTTCAGAGTTCAGAGTTCAGCACAGTGTTGAGTTAGCATGAGTTAAGTAGTCTGATGGCCTGCGGGAAAAAACTCTTGTTGTATCTGGATGTTTTACATCTCATACTGCTGTAGCATTTACCAGAAGATAAACAGTTGAACAGTCAATGGGCAGGGTGGGTAATGTCTCTGATAATCTTGTTGGCCCTACTGAGACATCAAGACAGGTGTATTTCTTGGCTGGCAGGGAGCATGGTTCTTATGATTTTCTCTGCTTCCTTAACCACTTTCTGAAGGGCCTTTTTGTCCGTGATGGAACAGTTACTTTACCAGGTTGTGAGACAGTATACTCTCTATGGTACCTCTGTAAAAGATAGCAAGGACTGGAAAGGGGAGGTTTGCCTTTCTCATCTTCCACAGGTATAAAGGAGTTGCGGTGCTTTCTTTACGATGGCAGTAGTATTAATGCTCCTTGTTAGGTCATCTGTGATAGGTACCCCCAAAATGTTGTGCTTTTCACTCTCTCTACTACTTCATTGTGGATTATTAGTGGGGAGTGTATTTTATGCCTTCTTCTGAAGTCGACAATGATCTCTTTGGTCTTGTTCACATTTAGTGTGAGATTGGTTTTGTCACATCATGGGATGAGTTGACTAACTTCCTCTCTATAAGCTGATTCATCATCGATGCTGATGAAACCTATGACAGTTGTGCCATCTGCAAATTTAATGATGCGGTTCAAGTTGAACTTGGCGTGCAGTCTTGAGTCAACAAGGTGAACAACAGAGGGCTCAGTACACATCCCTGAGGAACTCCTGTTTTCATAGTGATGTTCTTGGAGGTGCTATTTCCAACGCATACTGTCTGAGGTCTGTCTGTAAGGAAGTGCTTTATCCAATTGCACCCACTTGGTTAAGTTTCTTTATCAGGGGTTGGGGGATCACTGTGCTGAAGGCATAACTAAAGTGTATGAACAACACTCGCACATAACAATTCTTGTTTTCCAGGTGGGCCATGGATACATGAAGCACCATTGAGATATCATCTTCTGTAGAGCAATTTGGTTGATATACAAACTGGAATGGATCTAAGAATGCAGGGAGACTAGATGTCATATGGTTCTTGACCAGCCTGTCAAAGCACTTCATTACTACCAAGGTGAGTGCTATGGAGCTATAGCCATTTAGGTCCAACAGTGTTTACTTCTTTGGGACAGGTATTATAGTTGTAGTTTTAAAGCATTTATGTACAATAACCTGAATTATTGAGATGTTGTAGATATCTGTAAAAACATGCATCAGTCGCTCAATGCATTCTCTAAGCACCTGTCCCAGGATGTTTTCAGGTCCAGCTGCCTTCCTTGGGTTAACTCTGAGCAGAGTTCTTCTAACATCAGTAGGGTTGAGATGTAGTAGTTCATGCCCTTGCTTGGTAGGGGCTTTCATTGCAGTTGTGTTATTTATTTCCTCAAACCTGTTGAGGAAGTCAATATTGTCATAACACTGTGCTGACATGGGCCTGTAATCTATGACGAATTGTGTGTCTTACCACATTCGCCTTGAGTCTCTGAGGTTGTTGAAGTGACTCTGAATCTTCTGACCATATGCCCTTTTTTGCTTTTTTTATTTCAATGTTCAGGTTTGCTCTGGCTGGCCTGAGGCTTCCTTATTCCCTGTCTTGAAGGCTGGGTTGCCTGCCCTCAGGAGCTCATACACGTCACTTGTGAGCCAGGGTTTCTGGTTAGCACATGTGGTGATGTTCTTGATAACTGTCACATCATCCACACACTTTGATATGAATCCTACTACTGACTCAGTGTACTCTTCCAGGTTGACATGCTGATCTGCAGTGGTGGCTTCTCTGAACGTGTTCCAGTCTGTGCATCCAAAGCAATCCTGAAGTGCAGATATTGCTCATTCTGACCAGATTCTTATTTGTTTCTTGGATAGTTTTTCTCTGATTAGTAAGGGCTGTAGGCTGGAGCATAATGGACAGGTGATATGAATTACCCAGGTGCGGGCAGAGCTTTGCCCTGAATGCCTCTTTCACAATGGTGTATACCTTATCTAGTATGTTGACACCTCTGGTGGCAAAGTCTATGTGCTGGTAGTAGTGCAGTAGAACTGGTTTCAGATTAGCATGGTTAAAGTCACCAGCTATGATACAGACACAGTCAGAGTTTTTGTTCTGCATTTTGCTGATTGACTGGTATGACGTGGCCAGTGCTTCATCTGTGTTTGTACTTGGAGGAGTATATACAGCTGAGATGATAATAGCTGAGAATTCCCTCAGCAGGTAAAAAGGTCTACATTTTATTATCATGCACTCTATATTCTTTGATCAGTGGGTTCAGACTTTCTCGCAGTTTGAGCACCAGTTGTTGTTTATATAAACGCAAACTCCACCTTCCCTGGATTTGCCACTAAGGGCCTGGCTTCTGTCTGCTCTAAATAATAATAGCCCATCCACATGAACAGTACTATCACTAACACTAGGAATCCCCATGAACAGTACAGTCACTAATACTAGGACTCCATATCAACAGTACTGTCACTGATACTAGGAATCCCCATGAACACTACTGTCACTGATACTAGGAATCCCCATGAACAGTACTATCACTGATACTAGGAATCCCCATGAACAGTACTGTCACTGATACTAGGAATCCCCATGAACAGTACTATCACTGATACTAGGAATCCCCATGAACAGTACTGTCACTGATACAAGGAATCCCCATGAACAGTACTGTCACTGATACTAGGAATCCACATTAACAGTACTGTCACTTATACTAGGAATCCATATGAACAGTAATATCACTGATACTAGGCATCCCCATAAACAGTACTATCACTGATACTAGGAATCCCCATGAACAGTACTGTCACTGATACTAGGAATCCCCATGAACAGTACTGTCACTGATACTAGGAATCCATATGAACAGTAATATCACTGATACTAGGCATCCCCATGAACAGTACTGTCACTGATACAAGGAATCCCCATAAACAGTACTGTCACTGATACTAGGAATCCACATTAACAGTACTGTCACTGATACTAGGAATCCATATGAACAGTAATATCACTGATACTAGGCATCCCCATGAACAGTACTATTACTGATACTAGGAATCCCCATGAACAGTACTGTCACTGATACTAGGAATCCCCATGAACAGTACTGTCACTGATACTGGGAATCCCCATGAATAGCACTGTTACTGATACTAAGAATCCCCATGAACAGTACTGTCACTAATACTAGGACTCCATATGAACAGTACTGTCACTGATACTAGGAATCCCCATAAACAGTACTGTCACTGATACTAGGAATCCATATGAATAGTACTGTCACTGATACTAGGAATCCCCATGAACAGTACTGTCACTGATACTAGTAATCCCCATGAACAGTACTGCCACTAATACTTGGAATCTCCATGAACAGTAATGTCACTGATACTAGGAATCCGCATGAACAGTACTGTCACTGATACTAGGAATCCCCATGAACAGTACTGTCACTAATACTAGGAATCCCCATGAACAGGTACTGTCACTGATACTAGGAATCCCATTGAACAGTACTGTCACTGATACTAGGAATCCATATGAACAGTGCTGTCACTGATACTAGGAATCCCCATGAACAGTACTGTCACTGATACTAGGAATCCTCATTAACAGTACTGTCACTAATACTTGGAATCCCCATGAACAGTAATGTTACTGATACTAGGAATCCGCATGAACAGTACTGTCACTGATACTAGGAATCCATATGAACAGTAATGTCACTGATACTAGGAATCTCCATGAACCATACTTTCACTGATACTAGGAATCGCCATGAACAGTACTGTCACTGATACTAGGAATCCATATGAACAGTGCTGTCACTGATACTAGGAATCCCCATGAACAGTACTGTCACTGATACTAGGAATCCTCATTAACAGTACTGTTACTAATACTTGGAATCCCCATGAACAGTAATGTCACTGATACTAGGAATCCACATGAACAGTACTGTCACTGATACTAGGAATTCATATAAATAGTACTGTCACTGATAGTAGGAATTCCCATGAACAGTACTGTCACTGATACTAGGAATCACCATGAACAGTGCTGTCACTGATACTAGGAATCCCCATGAACAGTACTGTCACTGATACTAAGAATCCCCATGAACAGTATTGTCACTGATACTAGGAATCCCTATGAACAGTACTGTCACTGGTAATAGGAATCCCCATGAACAGTACAGTCACTGATACTAGGAATCCCTATGAACAGTACTGTCACTGGTAATAGGAATCCCCATGAACAGTACTGTCACTGATGCTAGGAATCCCCATGAACAGTACTGTCACTGGTAATAGGAATCCCCATGAACAGTACTGTCCCTGATACTAGGAATCCCCATGAACAGTACTGTCACTAATACTAGAAATCCATATGAACTGTACTGTCACTGATACTAAGAATCCATATGAACAGTACTGTCACTGATACTAGGAATCCCCATGAACAGTATTGTCACTGATACTAGGAATCCCCATGAACAGCACTGTCACTGGTAATAGGAATCCCCATGAACAGTACTGTCACTGATACTAAGAATCCCCATGAACAGTACTGTCCCTGATACTAGGAATCCCCATGAACAGTACTGTCACTAATACTAGGAATCCATATGAACAGTACAGTCACTGATACTAGGAATCCATATGAACAGTATTGTCACTGATAATAGGAATCCCCATGAACAGTACTGTCACTTATGCTAGGAATCCCCATGAACAGTACTGTCACTGGTAATAGGAATCCCCATGAACAGTACTGTCCCTGATACTAGGAATCCCCATGAACAGTGCTGTCACTAATACTAGAAATCCATATGAACAGTACTGTCACTGATACTAGGAATCCATATGAACAGTGCTGTCACTGATACTAGGAATCCCCATGAACAGTACTGTTACTGATACTAGGAATCCATATGAACAGTAATGTCACTGATACTAGGAATCTCCATGAACAGTACTGTCACTGATACTAGGAATCCATATGAACAGTACTATCACTGATACTAGGAATCCCCATGAACAGTACTGTCACTGATACTAGGAATCCTCATTAACAGTACTGTTACTAATACTTGGAATCCCCATGAACAGTAATGTCACTGATACTAGGAATCCCCATGAACAGTACTGTCACTGATACTAGGAATCCCTATGAACAGTACTGTCACTGATACTAGGAATTCATATAAATAGTACTGTCACTGATAGTAGGAATCCCCATGAACAGTACTGTCACTGATACTAAGAATCACCATGAACAGTGCTGTCACTGATACTAGGAATCCCCATGAACAGTACTGTCACTGATACTAGGAATCCATATGAACAGTACTGTCACTGATAATAGGAATCCCCATGAACAGTACTGTCACTGATACTAAGAATCCCCATGAACAGTACTGTCACTGATACTAGGAATCCATATGAACAGTACTGTCACTGATAATAGGAATCCCCATGAACAGTACTGTCACTGGTAATAGGAATCCCCATGAACAGTACTGTCACTGATACTATGAATCCATATGAACAGTACTGTCACTGATAATAGGAATCCCCATGAACAGTACTGTCACTGGTAATAGGAATCCCCATGAACAGTACTGTCCCTGATACTAGGAATCCCCATGAACAGTACTGTCCCTGATACTAGGAATCCCCATGAACAGTACTGTCACTGATACTAGGAATCCATATGAACAGTACTGTCACTGATAATAGGAATCCCCATGAACACTACTGTCACTGATACTAGGAATCCCCATGAACAGCACTGTCACTGGTAATAGGAATCCCCATGAACAGTACTGTCACTGATACTAAGAATCCCCATGAACAGTACTATCCCTGATACTAGGAATCCCCATGAACAGTACTGTCACTAATACTAGGAATCCATATGAACAGTAATGTCACTGATACTAGGAATCCATATGAACAGTACTGTCACTGATAATAGGAATCCCCATGAACAGTACTGTCACTGATACTAGGAATTCCCATGAACAGTACTGTCACTGATATAAGGAATCCCCATGAACAGTACTGTCACTGATACTAGGAATCCCCCTGAACAGTACTGTCACTGATACTAGGAATTCCCATGAACAGTACTGTCACTAATACTAGGAATCCATATGAACAGTACTGTCACTGATAATAGTAATCCCCATGAACAGTACTGTCACTGATACTAGGAATTCCCATGAACAGTACTGTCACTGATATAAGGAATCCCCATGAACAGTACTGTCACTGATACTAGGAATCCCCCTGAACAGTACTGTCACTGATACTAGGAATTCCCATGAACAGTACTGTCACTGATACTAGGAATCCCCATGAACAGTACTGTCACTGATACTAGGATTTGGCCAGGTTTCTGTAAATATAAACATACAACAGTCTCTTTCCTCTCTATAGATGTTTAGGTCCAATCTTAGGTAGCCCATTTTGTTTTCCAGAGATCGAACATTTGCTTTCATGATAGACAGGAGTGCAGGTCTGTAAAGGTATCCTTTCAGTCTGACATTGATACCAGCACTAGTTCCTATTTTTCTAGATCTTTTGCATCTCTTCTGTAATATCTTCCTTTTTGGTGCAATGTATATTGAATTTGTTCATACACAGCACTCTGAGTATAGATTAGGCAAGATTCCTGTCTGTCTGAGTTTGTTAGGACTCATAAGCCCTAGAGAAAGCAGCCTTGTAAACCAGTTGCTCAACAAGCCCATAAACCGAAGGTCTAACAGGATATTTCTGCCATAGACTAACCTTGTTTCCATTTCCCTTCCTGTTTTTGTAGTTTCTAATGATGTATTAGATGGATATTTACACAGATATTGCACAAGTCTTCCTCGAACTGGAGCAACCACTGCCTCAGGAAGATGATACGTCAGTCAGAAAAAGAGAGAACATAACTAGAGTTGTATGGGAAGAGATAAAAGATCACTTCTTAAACAGAGCAAATACAGAAAGGGAATACATTATGTAATGGTTGTTAGTGTCAAAATCTTAGTGAAGCTAATCAGCAGTCACATATTAAGATAGCACCTGGGGTTAAACAAAACTAAAGCAAGGATGTTAGTCAAATGTTATTGGCCAGGCATGAAAGGCAATAGAACATTTCTGTAAATTTTCTCCAGAATGTCACAAAACTGCTTTTCTTTCTGTTTATAAAAATCTCCTGATCACAAATCATATGATACTAGTACCTGTTGAACATATTGCGATGACATCGTGTAATCATCAGTAAGGTCCCGCAGTGGGTATCAGTACATGCTAGTGATAATGGCCTATCCACCCAATTTAAAGGAGCAGTGCTATTACACAAAGGTAATGCTAAGACATTTGTCAGGGTACTGGTACTGATATACAGGGGATGGATATTGCTAAGAAGGTACTAACCAAGGCACACCTTTTATGTTAAGCTACTCCATCAATTATGTCAGAGCTTTAAAGTCATCCATTTAAAGTCATTGAGCTTGCATTCACAGACTGATGGATTAGCAGACAGATTTAATAAAATAGTAAAATCCATACTACTGCGGGTGGCCGCGGTGGTGCAGTGGTTAGCGTTGCCACTTCACAGCAAGAGGTTTTCCGGTTTGATCCTCGGCTGGAGTGCCTGCTGTGTGGTGTCTGCATGTCCTCCCTGTGGTCATGTGGGTTTCCTCCGGGTGCTCTGGTTTCCTCCCAAAGACATGCTGTAGGTGGATTAGACACTCCAAATTGGCCCAAGGTGTGAGTGCGTGTGTGTGTGTGTGTGTGTGTGTGTGTGTGTGTGTGTGTGTGTGTGTGTGTGTGTGTGTGTGTGTGTGTGTGTGTGTGTGTGTGTGCCTTCTGTGGAAGGTTGGGTGCTGGGCTGCAACTCAACACTGTGGTGTCCCCTAACCGGGAAAAGAAGAAGTAAAATCCATACTGCAAAAAGCTGTTTATCAGATGGTAAAACCTGAGACCAGCAGCAACCCTGCTTATTGTTTGAAATTGAAGAAGTATCATAAGCTTCATTTGGGTTTAATCCATTTGAACTTCCATGTAGCATGCATCCAAGAGGGCTTTTTGACATCGCTAATATAACTTGGGATGAAGAAAAGCTACCATTTAAAACTTTGATATAACATTATGTTAATTTACAAGCTAGATTAAGGCTAGTAATGCCAAGAGTAAGAGAGCAAATGCAGATAACCCTGGAAATAAAGGAATTTTATAATAGCACTATCCGACTTCAAGACTTCAAGAATTTAACTAAGGAAATAATGTACTAGTATTACTGACCTCTGAAAAATAAATATCTGGCCAAATGGCCATTTGGAGTGATGGAAAGTATAAAAGCAGTAAACTGTGAGGTTACTCAGCCAAAAAAATAGAAAGGCAGAAAAAATTGATTACATTAAGGTAATGAAGCTATAGAGGGAAGTAGAAAATTCTGCAGAGAACTTGACAGCTGAATTCCTACAGGAATGAAAGGGCATTTCTACCTTAAGTAAGAATAACACTCATTTGCTAACTAAGTAGGCCCACTGCACACACTCAGTTTTCAGGGGTAACGCAAGAGTAATGGTTGGTTAAGTGACTTACTCAAGGTCACACAGTAGGAAAATGAGGGCTGAAGGAATCACACTCTGTACCACAGGAACAACAGCCCACAACTATTACCCTCTGGTATCACTACTTAACCCTCTACATCAGCTGTAAAAAATACAGGTAGAAAAATCCTTGTCAAATGTGAAAAAAGAAGTGGGAAAATATGTTCAAAAACAAAAAGTGCTCTCAGAAATACCTGGGAGAACTAAACTAATAAAACATAATATAGAGAAAATATCTGGACAGAAAGTTAGACTAAGACCTTATACAGTACCAGAATCACAAAACACTTAGCAAGAGAAGAAATTAGAAAATGTTCAAATTAAGTGACTGGGCAGCCTACTAGTGCAAGTTGCCCAGAATGGTTATGTTGGTAGAGAAGTTAGGACTGGCCATATACTAGACAACAATAGAAGTGAGGGGATACTGGCAGATACTTCTTAATCCCTTTGCCAAAGAAAAAAATAGCTTGTATAATCTGGTTTCTGTCTTTGATGGGCAAGGCTATTGATTCTATACTCATGCTAACATAGTTAGTAAGTTCAGTGCATTACAAGTAGATTCTTATGTGGTGACATGGATAGCAAATTGGTAAAGGACAAGATCCATTGAGTGCAGGTAGCAGGTGTCTCATCAAAGACAATAAAGGTAACCATCAGTGCCATGCATTCTCCATACCAAGACCCCTTTTGTTTGGCATTTAATTTTTTTACCTCCAGACTATAAATCAAGACCTCTGGCTAACCAAGTTTAGAAACAACTTCAAACTGGGAGTCATTACCATGTCACTCTCTGACACCCAATCCCTGCAACAAACCCGATGTGTTTAGGGTTGCCAACTTTTGATGTAGAAAATTCTGGAAGTACATGAAAGCAAAATGCGTGTAATTCTGGTACCCGACATGCAGAATTTTGCTTAATAATGTTTATATTGAACAGAGATGATCAAGCGATTATTATGATAAAGTAATTTTTACAATATATATGCTACTGTATTATACTGGTGTCAAAGCCATGGCCTCAAGCTCAATGCCAAAAAGTGCATTGTCATCCCCTTTGGTAAAAACTCTGTACCCATGAACTACCACATAGGCCCACAAATGCAGACACTTTAAAATATTGCTCTTACAAACTTAGAAAATAGTTAGAGTAACAGGTTTTGTATTAGTATGAATTCTCTGAAGGATATAAAGTCAAACTCAAATGTATTTGTATGCCATTATTTTTTCATAAGACAAGAAATTTTTAAAGCTGCTTGTATTTCTAAATAACTGGATTAATAACACTGCTTGCTTTTAAAGGCCTTTACTATAATATTTCCTGATCTGAGGTTGTGCACTACACTTCGAATGGACTCAAGAACAAAACCATAAATAATAAGGGTCAAATGTTCAATTAGACTTTTCAAATACTGATTCTACTAACTTCAAAGTTGACAAAATAAAAGGACTTGATTTACCACACACGCATTTTCTGAAGTAAAAGAAACAATTACCTTTTATGCATAAACTTCTTATAAACAGCAAATAGAAAAGGAAAGATGGTGCAAAAAGCTTTTATTACTATCAAGCAACTTTTAGAGATAGACAAACAAAGTAAAAAATAAATGATAGAATCCAGGCCACCGATGAAGACAAAATCTCTTTTATGAAAACACACAGATACAGATTAGCGGTTTCGTCTTGAGGCAAGACTTCTTCAGATAAAAACACAAGTGCTACACATTGCTTTTAAAACCCTCCCAATTACAAACAACTA
Source organism: Protopterus annectens (assembly GCF_019279795.1). Taxonomy (NCBI): domain Eukaryota; kingdom Metazoa; phylum Chordata; order Ceratodontiformes; family Protopteridae; genus Protopterus; species Protopterus annectens. The sequence continues at coordinate 1,959,835,320 of NC_056731.1, forward strand.
ACATTTAAAAGGTCCACACACAAATACATGAATGTGAGAAATATAAAGTATGAATAATAAAAAATCTCACATATCTTCGTATATCTCTTGATACAGATACAAAAATTGTCTTGTCTCAAGACGAAAGCGCTAATCTGTATCTGTATGTTTTCATAAAAGAGATTTTGTCTTCATCGGTGGCCTGGATTCTATCATTTATTTTTTACTTTGTGAGTTTTTTTTTCAATTCTATAGTGTAGATAGACGAACAAAGACAGGTAATCTCTTCCTATATGTCCATTTCTTACAAACTGGACTACCTATAACTTATGAATGTAAATCCCTCATTGATTTAACTCTTATGGCATTCCATCATGCTTGATAATGCTGATAGTGTTTACTTCGTCTCTAAGGTCCACTCAAACCAGTAGTGTAAGTACAGTAGGAAAGGAGAATGATTATATAAAATAACTTATACTTCAAAAATCACTAAACTCCGCAATTCTATAAAGTAGTGCCGCAGACATTGAACTCCATTGTCACAAATTATTTCTCTTCTTCACATAACTGGCAAGTATCCATAAGAAGGCATTTAATTGCAATATATTTCTCCTCTAACAAATAATAAACTCCCGCCAAAGTTACTCTTCTTTCATCTGAACTTACACCATGCATTCCCCTATAGTATGTCACTGTCTGTCACATCTTGACTCTCACTGGTTGCTTCTCTTAAAACATGTGTGTAGCTGCCTTTGCATGCCAGTGCTAGAATATCTGAGCTAATTGCCTTCAGCCCAAAAAAAAAATGCAATCTGCAACTAGTCAAAATTTCCCAGAACCAACTTTGATTTAATTTTTTCTGGACAATACGCTGTCCAGAAAAGGCAGTCAATGTTTTTTCTGGACAGTTTTCCTTAATTCTGGACAGTCCAGAAGAATTCTGGACAGTTGGCAATAAAAAATGTAGATTGTTACATTTGGCAAACTATCCTTCCTTCCAGCATATGACATAGACTATGCCCCACTCCAAAATGTGAATGTTGTTAGATACTTTGGAACTTGGGTTGATAATACCCTCTCTTTTGATCATCATGTAATGACAGCAGTCAGGAAATCCTTCTGCTTACCACAGGTGATCACCAAAGGGATATATTCTAGAATCAAAGAGGTTATTGTCCCATTATATTTGAATTAATTAGGTCAATAATTGAATACAATGTTACTTTTGGGATAGACCTCACTAGGCAAATGAAGCTACTAGAAATACTCCAGAGGTTCCTAACTAAGATGATCACTGGCTGAAAAACCTTAAGCTGCTAGAAAAGACCGGAAGCACTGCTCTGTCGTCAGTATCTTACAGACCCCTGAGGGAAGTATTATGCCTAGCTTTCCCAGCCATTAAGGAGTCAGTGGTCCTAGAATTTATGTCTTTCCACAAATCAAGTAGTCCCACCAGAACAAGGAATTTAAATATTCACCAGCAGTTAGAAAAAACAAGGTGGAGAGATGGAGTAATTACACAGTGCCTTTCTCAACTCTGAAACAGGCTTCCACTGTAAATAAAGCAGTGTGATGCATTATCTTTTTTTTTTTCAGATGGGAAATGGATGGTTAGATGGATATTCACAAATTCACCCCTGATCTAAATGGGCTAGATCCCCTCAACAGAGGAGGTTCAGTCTGAGGCATGCCTCTTAACTGTCCATATTTTCCCAGAATGTCCACATTTGTGCCTCATATTTTTGGTCTGTTCCTCATAAAATGTGTGGTTTTCTGGCAAATCACTGAGGATTGAAGTCATTAAATAATAACAAGGCCTTCAAGTTTCAGATGCCCTATCCTTCAGAAAATGCACACTAACACAAAACTTGTTATTCTAGTAACTTTCTAAGTCTCTAAGTGTGATATTTAAAATCTGTCACTATTTTTCTTGCCTTTGTCCCCCAATTATTTTAGGCTTTGTCCAGATTGCTTGTGCTAAGAAGTTGAGAGGTAATAATGTATGAGGGTAAATACTGGCAAAACATAATCAAACTCTGTACCTCTTGGCTGTAAGGTACACACCTTAACCATTATTCTATATCCCTTATATGGTTATGAGACTTGTTTTCCTTGTATTTCTAATGATTCCTGTGATCAGTACAGTGTTATAATTTAACCTACATGGAGACTTTTACTGGCCAGTGGATAAAATATTGAAGCCCAACTAATGTTATGCTGTACCATATCTGGATGAAGTTCTATCCACTGAAAGAATTTTGAATCTCACTTACCTAAAGAACAGGTAGTATAATCCACAAGAAAGGCAAACTTGACTGTAAATACTAAACTGAGTATATTGGAAACATGCGTCTCGACTGTCCAGGTTTTCCCAGAATTTCTAGATTTCTGCCTCATATTTTTGGTCTGTTCTTTATAAAATGTGTGGTTTTCTGGCAAATCATTGAGGATTAAAGCCACCAAATAATGATAGGTTCATAGGTAGGTACTAGGCTATCGGCCCAAGGACCTACGTAAGCCTAGCCAACAAGGTTCCCTGGCTTACGCCACCCAAGAAAGTTATGTTCCTGAGCCATTGTTGAGCAGAGACACAGAAGTGATCCCCGGGGTGTATTTCCTATTTCCCATCCACTCATCAAGATTTTTCTTGAAGAGTGCTAATGAAGAACTTTGCTTGACACAGATGGGTAGCCTGTTCCAGAGTATGGGAAGTCTCTGGGACAGGAATCTATCCCTCCAACATGTCCTGTTTATTGTGGTGACAAGGTTTAGGTCCCTAGAGCATGTAGCTCAGAGGGATTGGGATTTCTTTAGGTGTAGCATGTGGTATCAAAATAAGCCTGCAGAGGCACTTTGTTCATCTCTTCTTTAAGTTCTTTTGAGTTTCAGATTTCATATCATTCTGAAAGCACATGCTAACACAGCACCTTTTATTCTAGCAACTCTATAAGAACACTATTTAAAAATGTACCCCAATTTTTGGGACTTTGTACCCCCATTATTTTTGGCTTTACCCAGATTTCTTGTGCTTGGAAGTTCACAGATATGTTCCCTAGTATAGGTAAACAAGCAATGGAACAGAAATACCAAGCTTTGTCTTGGACATTTTGATTATATTCTTCCAAAAGTTATCTGTCAAACATCAGTTATGTGTACCCACCACAACGCAGATGGCCTATCCAGATCTTGCAACCCATCTTGTTGGCCTGAAACAAAAGATTTTGTGCCAAGAGTTCAATGTACCATAGTGCACTGTGTCTCACCTTAGGATGTGTCAGAACTGACAGCATGTAAATAAGATTGTACAACGTATTATGATATTAAGATGTCTTTTATAGATGTTGTTGTATAGAAAACGTGTTTTTCTTAAGAAAGACAGGTATGTCGACAAGAATGCCTTTGTACTTGCTTAAGAGGTTCCTTTGAAACACTGCAGGTAGCAAGTAATTACCTGATTAGTTTAATCTACAAAAAGAAGGGCAATGGTCATGGAGGTCAGAAAAGCTGGCTTTTCACTGCAGGAGGAGTATTGTGCTTAGAAGAGCATTTCGGGGAAAAGTGATTTGGAAGAAAAGAGGCAATCTGAAGAAGCCTGAGACACCCTATGTCTTATTCTGCTGAAGAATCCAGCCAGTCGGAAGTTGCCTGATTTTATTTTTGGACTAAACCAAACCGGCATGAGAGACTGCAGAGTGTGTCTGTTGTTTTTGTTTCATGTCTTAAAGAAGAGACAATCAAAGTGTCTCTGCAGGCTTATTTTGATACCACAGCAAATGCACACATGCGTATGTGTAAAAGAATATGTTTAACTTTGGTCCACCAAAAGGTGAAATAAAAAATACCTAGTACAAAGTGTAAATATTAAAAAATCTAGCCACCTTAGTTCTATCAATCAAAAGCACTTGTTGATCATACTGTCCTGAAAAAGTAAGCAACCCAAGCCAGATCTATATCTCCATAAAAAAATTAAAATTAAAAAAAAAAACAGAGAGAAAGAGAAAATCTCCAAAACACAGCAGTGCAAAATAAGTTTCAGTTCTATAGACTACAATGGCAAAATGTGAAATGGATAGAAAAATGTATATAGAACATCATAATTGACTAATAAAAACCAGAAGAAGCCAAATACAGCCAATATCAGCGTAACATAAGAAAAAAAATCTTGGAATCTCTTCAATAGAAAACAGTCAAAGTACCAAAGTCATGAAAAGATTAAAAGTAGAACATAAAAAGAAAAAGAAATCACCCACTTAAACAAAGCAGAAAATATGCAAAACTAACATTAATACATCTACAAATTCATAAAAAACAAAGAACACAATATAAAAAGAATAAAATCAGCAACTGAAAATACAGAAAATCAGCACTAAGAACTCATGTAACCCATAAAAAATGTAATTAAAGGTTATTAGAAAACCAGAAATGCTACAAGTTCAACACAAAACCACAATAATGCAAGTTCAAGTAGCCACTCTATTGCATAGAGGGATAAAGCTCTGACTAGAGACCAGGTTACCTGGGTTCAATTAGCAACTCATAGAGGAGTTGCCCTCAGATGCGGTTGATGAGCATGGGGTGGAGAAAGGGAGCAGGTAGCACATTTAAAAGAAACCCTGTAGATGGAAGCACAGATGGCTGAGCCCCCAGGATGCACTTAAAATCCACAACTGGCCCCAGCTTTACTGGAATAAGTCTGAATGGGTGGGAGGATGGCTGGTAGACCCAGTGTAGATGTAAGGTACTGAGGTTGGAGCTCAAAGAACAAGATCCAAAAGGATAAAAAAAATGAAATATATGTGTATGTGTACATATTTATATCCATCCACAACCCTTTTTTCCCCATATTTGCACGAGTCAGGGTGTCACTTTAACAATGACAATCATCTAGAGTCAAGGTTCACACTGCCAGGTAAGTTCAAATTCATTCAAGTCACTAAGAATACCTACAGGTAAAGAAACTAATCTACCGTACTAACCTGCAGAACCCTCACTAAAGGTAGCCATGATGCATCAGATCTATTGTTTTCTTAAACAGTATTTTGCCTTATTTACATCTCAATCTGAATTTGATGTTTAGAGTTACATTTTTCCATTATATTGTCATTTCTATAGCATGTTGTATAAATGCAAGATCTTTTTCTATATATAAAGATATGCTAAACAAAATGATTTTGATAATTCCACATTCTATAGCATGGGGGAATAATGCTCTGACTTCACCCCAGATGACCCATTTGGACTAGCGGTATAAACCTTGGACGGAACAGGGGGAGTATGGGAGTAAGATGCCAACACTGGCTTGCCGATCCTGAGGATAGTGGAAGCTTGGTTTACTGCTCTGGTGATACCTGTAATAATGGAGGTGCATTGCCTGAAGCAAGAGGACTAGTGTGCATATGCAGAAAAGTGGTAAACCTTTCGCTAAACATACATGGTAGCAAGCTGCTTATGGTATGTCACATAAGACTCTACGGGTAGAGTTAGGGGCATAAAAAAACTCCACCATCTCACTGAATGAGAGCACCACTCTAGGTACTTCATAGGAGAATGAATAGTTATGGTGAGGGTCTTTCACTCCTAGAAGGAATTAATGGGTCTATTTAGTGTATATGGAGGATGACTGAAGAAAAAAAAAAAGATATGACCCCTAGCCAGTCACACACAAAATAAAGAAAAAGAAAAAAACAATAGATCTCTCTCATTCACAAAAATCTAACTATTGTGTTACTGCACTGGTAAGGCTCCCTATGCAAAAAAAATATAACAACTGCAACGGGAACTAATTTCCAAAATAGTGCAGCAGATATTTCACTTATTACATTGGCAGTAAGCACAGAGGATTAAGGCTATGAGTTGTTAATGAATTACTTGCTGTAGTCTAGCATTTGATTTTGAATACTCTGTGACTCTGAACAAATTGGGCTAGTCTCCTCAATGGTCCCCTGGATTGCATATATTTTTTATTTTTTCATTCACTTGTGTATGTTTTCTGGGGTAGAGCACTGATCTCCATGGACCTTTTTCAGACTCAGCCCGAGAGCTGTGTCTGATTAAGTGGTTCACTCAGAATCACACAACTAGGCAATGGAAGCTGAGAGACTCAAACCTTGCACCACTGGACCAAAAGAAAGAGCTTATTAACAGCGCCTTAATCCTCTAAGCCAGCTGCATTACTAGTAACCACCTTTGACCATCTACCTTAGACACACATACACTCGCATGCGTGCACACACATACACATATATGGCTGACTTTAATAATTGGCTTATTTTCTCGTGTCATCCTAAGGGGGTGCAATATTTGTCAGCAAAGAAGATGGTCAACAGACTACATTGCTTTTGCAGGGATGGTCTGCTCATCCCCCCTCTAGGCTATTGAATATTGGCTAAAATATTGTCCGCCCCCATAGGCCCTTTTTAGGCAATGCCAAATTAACAATCTTTCCAATGTAAAAAATCAAAACCAAGAAAATCTAAAGGTGTTGTTGCTCAATGCCAGAAGTATAAACAAGAAACTCCACTTCCTATAAGGTCTCCTCAGCATAGAGAATACTGACATATGTGCAGTCGCTGAGACATGGTTTAAAGTTGTGGAGAGCACCAGTGCAGGGCAAGGCTATAATGCCTTCCACACATTTACACCAGTTACTACACAGGCAGGGAATAAAGATGGACGAGTCTTGAATTATATCAGAAATAAATATACCTCAAAGCTGGTCAAATAGCACTATGCGCTTGAGATTCTCCACATTCAAATCACCATAGGCAAAATCCCATACCACTTCCTTGCAAGCTATGGGTCCCCCTCTATGACCCAGGAAACTCATAACACTTATTTAAGCTTACCAGGTGCACTCACCTATAAACCCAATACCATATTCATGGGTGACTTTAATTACACCCACTATTACCTGGGAATCATATATGACACCAGACTTACAGGCACAGAGATTTCTGTGCTTTGTAAACACAAACTCCCTGGACCAAATTGTCAAAAAGCTGACCAGAGGTGCAAACATACGGGATTTGTTCTTCACTAATATGGGAGAGCAGTAAACACCCCCCCCCCTACTGTAATGTCCTCTATGGAAAGGTCAGACTACAAAATTGTCTCCTTTGAAGTAAAAATGAAACATAGAACTCCAGCTAACATTGTAAAGTTCAGGAACTTCCTTCTATTAAGTGAGAACCTGGAAACAATTCTCAAGTCCCCTGCCCCCAATTCCTGAGAACACTGCTTCCTATGCAAAACTGTTCACAGAAGCCCTGTGCAAGCATGTTAATAGCTGCACAGAGGCAGCTGTACCTAACAGGAATAAGTACAGAACTATCTCAAAAAACAAGCCACCTTGATGAAATCAAAACATTTATAAACTGTTTAGCAGAAAGAAGAAAATCACAGCAAAAATTAGGAGGTATAGCACCAAGCAGGATAAAAGCACTCTCATCAAACTAAGCAAAATTGTTGGAGGGTGGTCTAATAGTTAAGGTGTTTGTCTTACAAACACAAGATGCAGGGTTTGAGTCTCACAAAGGATGATTGGCTAGGCTTAAAATGGCTTACAAGGGCAGTTGGCTTAGTACTAACCAATGAACAAACAACTCTGAGGTCAAGTAAAATCTACCATAGCCAAATTTGAGGTATGTCTGGCCTCCCATGTGAAGGGCAACCATGTGAACTCTTTAGCTGTGCTCTCAACCTCAAAGGCAATACACAATTGTGTGTAGGGCTCATTGTTAACGGTGCCATCTACACTGAACCAGACTATATAGCAAACTTAGTAGGAGAAAAATTCAGCTCTATCTTTACCCCTCTCTCCTAGCCTCCCATCAGGAAGTATCATCAAATATAACTCCCACCAACTCTCACTAATGAATAGGTCCTCAGTGCTCTCTTTCTCTAAGGCCAAGAACAGTAAGTTAAATGGGCCTCAACAATATCCCAGCCTGCCATCTAAATAGCATGAAATATGACCTGACAGGGTCTCTGGAATCACTATTTAGCCATAGTCTCCAAATAGGCTTTTTGCTTCATGAATGGAGAATGACACCTGTCATCCCTCTTCATAAAGGGAGGCCATCTTCAGACCCTGGAAACTTCTTCTTTCAGCTTTTCCCAGTTAGGGGTTACCACAGCGGATCACTTGTCCCCTCATGACTCATATATCTCACTAGTCTTATATGCAAAGCCATGGAAAGAACAATCATGGAAATGATTAATAATGACACAGGAAACCTCCAGTTACTGGACCCAGCACAGACTGGTTTCGTCAAGGGCAGGTCATGTCTACATAACCTGGTGGGCTTCTTTGGAAAGGTCACTAAAGTAATGGATGAGGGCAAAATGGTTCATACCACCTACCTTGATCTGACCCAGGCATTTGATACAATACCCAACCCAGGCATTGCTAACAAATTCAAGAAGTTCAGTACAAACCCTTATGTCAACTGGTGGATAGTCAGATGGATCACTGAAAGGACCCAGGAAGTTAGAACTGGGGAGTCCACTTCTACAAATAGGCCAATCACTGGTGGAGTCCCTCAAGGATTTTTCAAGGAACCACTCCTTTTTGACAACTACTTCTCTGAATTGAAGATTAACATCAAGGGCCTCTGGTTAACCAGATTTGTAGATGATTGCAAATTAGGAGCAGTCATAGAATCCCCTACCAACATTAATGTTCTCCAAGAATGGCTGACACATACAAGTAACTGGTGTCAAAGCCATGGACTAAAATTAAATGCTAAGAAATGCATAATAGCATCCTTCAGGAAATCATCCACCCCTGGTAACTATTATATTGATAACACACCCCCTAAGAGCTGACCCTGTAGTCAGGGACTTGGGGACACACGTAGACAGTAATCTAGCCTTTGACCATTATGTCTCTATGGTAGTAGGGAAATCATCTTATATTGCATAACATATAAAGTAAAGCATGGCATGTAATTCCAATTAAGTCATTGTTCCACTGTATTTGGCACTCATCAGATCTTTCAAGTACAATGCCCTTTGTGGTATATACCTAGCCATGCACATCCAACAAATGGAATGCCCACAGAGATTCCTGAATAAAAGAATACAGGGCATAAATAACATATTGTATGCAGAGCACCTCAAAATCGTATCCCTGTATTCTGTGTCCTACAGCCTGTTGAGTAGAGATCTATGCCTGGCATGCAAGGATCTTTGAACCTTACTCTAATGGACTTCCTGCATATCTGCAAAGCAAAGAGCACCAGAATTACCCATTCTAAAGACTTAGACCTTGCCTGTGATATAAATAGGACCTGTGGGATAGACAGGGGTGTATCCTAGAGACTACCCCTTGTCTGGAACAGACTCAGCATCCATGTGAAGCAGAGTTCCTCCCTAACCAAAATCAAGTGCAACTTAAACAACTGCATAATTCACCCGGGTATGGTATCTGTATCTTTAATGAACACAGGCAGCCTGTAAATTGTTTATTTACCAGGCCCTTGCAGGTAAATATTTAATCTCCCAAGTCCCTGCTTACACTAGCAAGACTACCCAAACTTGTCAGAGATTTGTGATGCATGGCTAAGCTTAAAAAGGTCCCAGTGGTCATTAGCCTTGTAAAATTCAATTGGGAGAAAGCTCATGCAAGCATGAATAGAGATGCAAATGTCCATACAGACGGTGACCGTATTAAAAGCTGTACTTTTTGATTGTGAAGCAGAGATTTTATCACTAAACCACTGTAAGTGCCTTAGAACTGGATGATGGACTTCCCTTCTGGATGAGAGTTGACTGTGATGGGCCCACCTCCATCACTGAATTAGATTCTGACAGTTCTGTAGCTTTAACCTTGACATAGGCAGAGTCCAGCTTTTTGAAATCTCCCTATAATTCTGTGAATGGCTACCAAACCACTCATTTAACCTCCCTTCAGTGCCAAAGCTGTCTCATCTTCCTCCTCTGTTCAATAGCAATTACTGAATATTCATTACTGAAGGTTATGCATGAATGGAACTGAATATATAAGCAACCTTCAGGACTTGTTCTTTTTGATGATTGGAAAATAATTTAATCAGTATGGACCACAGTTTCGTGTTAACTATCATGGATTTGATGATCAAGTCAATTATGTTCTCCTTGCAGTTAAAATTACTCAAACATTCTTGTGAAATAAGAAAGACAGTTCTAGAGGATGGACATGGTCTTCATGCCCTCTCAATTTTCTGGCCTGCTGATTATTTTCAGATTTGGTCTCCTGCCTCTGTTTTCATTGTCTTGAGTTTTCAAGAGGTTTCTCCATGCCCTCCAGATTTTCTGTAATTCCAAAATTCTCATATTTACCCTCCTGCCTCAGTTTTCCCTGTCATCAGTTTACACGGCCAGCTGTTGCAATTTTGACTCATATAACTAACTCCAGTGACTGCAGTTTGTCACAATAATAGTTAATTGTTTTTAGATCTGGTGGTGTACTTGCAAAAAACATCCATACATGCACAATTGCCTTCAGTATAGCCAATATCTGTGTTATGGTGTTACAGCTTAGTCAGTTTTGGGTATTTCAACAATGCAGGCATTCTCCTGTCTATTTTCTCCCAGCTGCTCCTTCATTATCTTTTTTAAATTACTTAGTAAGACGATTGTTCAGCTTAATCCCACCAGCCTTTCCAGAGTGTGTCTAAACAATACAAATACCACTAGGTGTTTCTGCTGGATGAATTATCTTCTGCCACTGTTTGGTGAAGCTAATCTTTGGTAAACAAAAAAAAAAAACACTTCCATCAAAACAGCTTATTAGCTGAGCTCGGTTAACAAAAGTCCTGGAAATTCTTTACTGGCAGAAAGAATAAGGAGGAACAAAAAAAACATCCCTTGTACAAGGCAAGTGAAGGGATGGGGAAAGCAAATAAAGTTTTCCACAACAATAATGTGAAAAGATGTTTGAGTAGCACATGGACACAATATTCCACTGACAGTTCAATGATAATAAATAAGAATGTAGCACAGACAACACTGAAACGAAATTAAGGCATAACAGAACAAAAGGATCATATAAAGTCCAGGCATGGGAAGCAACTGGCATGATAATGCATTTGTTAATGTATACTGTAATTATGTATAACAAGGTAGGCTGTTTCATCTCTGGTACATCTTTACTAATAAGATATTGTCTAATTTTTATGCAACAGAGTGTGCAGGTAACAGACAGGCAACACAGAAAAGCAGAAGAAAAAACTGAAGACCCAGCAGTACAATGCGGTAAAATAATGATCAGTCATAAGAAGCAATTCTATTAGCAACAGTTAATATATGGAAAGGAAAGCAGGGTTTCATCTAAGTTATATAAAAAGTAAAAGGCAAAGGAGGCAACGGAACACAGCAGTAAAAATCCAAAGTATTTATTCCAAAGACAGATAGCTGAGCGCTTTCGCAGCCAAAGCCGCTTCATCAGACAAACAAAATGCATAACTGTAGTACTTTTAAATAAGAAATAGCCAACCGCAGATCAACAACAATTAAGAACAATTAACATTTAAAAAGATATAACACTTCAAAATACAATAAAAAAAAAATATGCTTTAAAATCCACTAAAAGCACCAATATATGCACAAATAAACATAATAGTAGTATTATCTGACTAAAGGTCTATTAACTAGAATGGGTCTAATAGAAATTTTGTCATTTAGACCCTTTCCGATGTTTGCCCTCATCCTTATTATCCAGTCAAGTTCCTTACTCTCTACCTTGTTTCTGTTTGAACCCCCCCCCCCGTTGCCCACTCTAACAACTTCTATAACCATAAACTTAAACATATGTAAGTTGCCTGAAGTCATAATATGTTTGGATAGAGCATTGTTGTCAGCCTTTCTAGAAATGTCATAGACTTGTTCTTTCATGTCCCGCAACCTATGTGTAGTCATTCCGATATAAAAAGAGTGGCATAGTGTACAATAAGCTAGGTAAACAAGGTTTGTTGTATTACAGTTGGCACTAGCTTTAAAACACATCCTTTTCCCCATATCTGGGTGTACAAAACTTGCCCCACTGTCTATTAGATGGCAATAACTGCAGGTTTTGCATGGATGTGTACCTATGGAAGATTGTGTAGTAGCATCCGTATCATATCTAAGATGACACAGCATCTTCTTAAGAGATTTCTTGTTTTTATATGTGTAACTAGGAACCTTCCCCACTATAGAACCCACTCTCTCATTGGTCATAAGTATATTCCAATGTTTAGAGTAGATATCCTGCAATAGCCTGATGTTACTGGCATAAGTTACAGGTATCCTCTCAGACCATTATTCCTGCCTGTTCTATCCTTAGGGAACTGGGATGGTGCAGAAAAATATGGTTTACCTTCACGTGACCTTAGTCCAGGTATATTAGTTGTTACCATTCCAACCTCTTTCCTGTCATAGCTCCTGTTCATAAATCTTTGTTCAAGTGCATCTAGCTCAATATCAAAAGTAGAATCATCCGCTGTTAATCTTGATATTCTCAGCGCCTGTCCTGTTATAATGTTTTAAACATATGCTTAGGATGCATACTTTGTCTATGGATAAAGGTGTTCCTGTAGCACTTCTTCCTAAATACTTCTGTGGTAAAGTCACCAGTGTTCTTCCTCAAAACCTTTACATCCAAAAACTCAATAGAGTCAGCTAAAGTATTGGCTGATAGTCTAAGGAAGTTAGTGCTGGTATTGAGGGCATCTAAGAAACAGATAAACTCATCACTACCTCCTTCCCAAAGGAGGAAGATGTCATCCACAAACCTCCTGTAAAAGACAACCCTGTCCATTCTAAACTGTGTTTTAATATGTACTTCTTCCCATTAGGCCATAACTAGGTTGGCGTAGCTATTGCCACATTAAGTGCCCGTAGCTACGCCATCCCTCTGTCGAAAATATTTTGTTCAAACATAAAGATGTTGTCAAGAACAATTTCCATTAATGAACATAAGAGATCTATTTTATAATGGTCATAAGAACCATCTTGTAGTAAATAACTCCCCGTCATCTCAACACCTTGATCATTCGGTATGGATGTAAAAAGTGATTCCACATCCATTGCTACCAATATACATTCCTGTGTTGGTGGTGTAGCCTGCATATGTATATATAGGTCCCTCAGAAATTGTTCAGTGTCTTTTAAAATGGTAGTATTCTTTGCCAAAATGGGTTTAAGATGTTGTTCTATATAAATGGACAGGGGTTCCATGCACCACCCCCTACCTGCTACTATAGGTCTCATAGGTGGTGTATTCGGGTATTTGTGGATCTTAGGTAAGCCCTGTATTATGGGTATAAGTGGTTCATCTACCAAGAAGTAATTATACAGTTCAAGAGTAATCTGCCCTAGCTGTAGACATTCAAAATGTTCATTAGAGATCCTATTAATGCATTGTTCCACTTGTTCAGTATTAAATGGAGCATACACCATAGTATCATTAAGCATAGCATTCATAACATTACTATAAAAAGTGTAGTCCATGATAACCATTGATCCCTCCTTGTCAGCTGGTCTTATACTTAGAGTAGAATCATGACATAGCTGTTCAAGTGCCAATCTCTCATTCTTATTCATATTAAAAAAAATCTTTGTATATTTCTTTTCATCATACGTGGCATATATATCCCTGATACAGGCTTTCTCAAAGACATCTATAACATCAATTGAAGGCGGTACATAGCCACTAGCTTTTTTGAAAATATTTATATTATTGCAGTCATTACTGGTATCATTAAAGTTAATTTTTAAAGTGATATTCCTTGTAAAGGTTTTAAGCTCAACAATATTCTCAGCCAATGTCATTTTACTAGCGGGTATGAAACTTATACCTTTACTCAGTATGTCCATCTCCGTTGATGTTAATCTATGGCTAGAAATATTCCAAACTAGCATTGATCCCTCATTTGCCACATCTTCTTGATCGTTAATAGACTCCCTTCTTCTATAGATGCCTTCCTCTTCGGTCGTCCTCGCCCCAAGGGGCATTCATAAAAATTGGAATTGCGAATAGAAAGCGGGTTAACAAGTAAACCATTTGCATTAAAAGGTAACAATGATGTTTATTTGTGCATATATTGGTGCTTTTAGTGAATTTTAAAGTACTTTACTGTGTGTGTGTGTGTATTTGTTATCCTTCCCTATGTGGACGCCCCTCACTGATGTTAGTGGTGAGGATTGAGGCTTCTTGATTGCTGGGCCAGTGCATGGGTGTCACACCCCACTATTAACTGGGAATTCTATACGACATCAAATGTACATGCACAGAGATTCCTGGATTTTGTAAACACAAACTCCCTGGACCAGATAGTCAATACACCAACTAGGAGTGCAACCATATTGGATCTGGTCCTCACTAATATGGAAGAGTGCTGAACACCACCTACTGTAATGCCTTCCCTGGTAAGATCAGACCACAAAATGGTCTCCTTTGAAGTAAAAATAAAACCTGGACCCCCAGCTAAACTGGGGATATTCAGGAACTATTCTAAGGCTAACCTCCTGCTATTAAGTGAGAACCTGGCAACATTTCAAGCCCCTATAAACCCTTAGAGCACTTCTGCCTATGCAGAACTTTTCACAGAAACCCTGTACAAGCATGTTAATAGCTGTATAGAGGCAGCTGTACCAACCAGGAAGAAGTACAGAACTAACTCAAAAAACAAGCCACCCTGGTGGAATCACCAAATCAATCGGATGTATAACAGGAGAAAAAAAATCATGGCAAAAATTAGGAGGTGCAGCACCCAGCAGGATGAAAGCACACTAATTAAATTGAACAAACAACTCAGAGGACAAATAAAGTCTAGCAAGGCCAAATTTGAGGTAAGTTTGGCCTCCCTAGCAAAGGACAACCACAAAGCATTCTTTAGCTAGGTCCACAACCTTAAAGGCAATACACAATTGTGTGCAGAGCTCACTGTAAATGGAACCACCTACACTGAGCCAGAAGACATAGCAAACCTCCTGGCTGATAAATTCATCTCCAACTTTACTCCCCTCTCCCCAACAACCTTCCCTCAGGAAATATCATCAAATATAACTCCCCCTACTATCACTAGGGAACAGGTCCTTAATCCTCTCTCTAAGACCAAGAACACTGCATCAGTGGGCCCAGACAATATCCCAAGATGCCTACTAAATAGCATGAGACAGGACCTCTGGAATTACTATTTAACTGTAGCCTCTATACAGGCTTCATGCCTCATGAATGGAGAAAGGCAACAGTCATCCCTCTGCACAAAAGTGGCAATCTACAGACCCTGGAAACTACAGACCCATAAGTTTCACTAGTCCTATATGTAAAGCCATGGAAAGAATTATCATGGAGATGATCAATAGAGATATAGTAAAACTCCAGACACTGGACCCAACCCAGTTTGGTTTCATAAAGGGCAGCTCATGCCTACTCAACTTGGTAGACTTATTTGAGAATGTCACCAAAGCAATGGATGAGGGCAAAATTGTTCATACTGCCTACTTTGACCTGGCCAAGGCATTTGACACAATTCCCCACTCGGGCATTGTTGATAAACTCAAGAGGTTAGGTACAATCCTGTATGTCACCTAGTGGATAGCCAACTGGCTCACAAACAGGACCCAGAAAGTTACAATCTGGGAATCCAATTCTACAAAGAGGCCAGGCACAAGTGCAGTCCCTCAGGGATCAATCCTTGGACCGCTCCTTTTTGGCATTTACTTCTCAGAAGTCAAGGCCAATGTCAGTGGTCTCTGGCTGACTAAATTTGCAGATGATTGCAAATTAGGAGCTGTCATTGAATCTCACACTGACACAAATATTCTCCAGGAGGGGCTGACACAGACAAACATCTGGTGGCAGAGTCATGGACTGAAACTAAATGCCAAGAAATGCATATTAGTATCCTTTAGGAAGTCATCCATCCCTGTTAACTATCATATTGACAACACACCCCTTAGAGCTGACACAGTAGTCAGAGACTTAGGGATACACATATATAGTAATCTAGCCTTTGATAATCACATATCGACAGTGGTGAAGAAATCATTTTGTGTTGCACAACTTATAAACAAAGGTATGGCATCAAAATCCAAGGAAGTTGTTGTTACACTGCATTCAGCATTCATCAGACCTGTCATTGAGTACAATGCCCGCTTTGGTATGTACCTATCCAGATATAGTTAACAACTGTGACATCCACAGAGGTTCCTCACTAAAAGAATAAAGGGCATAAATAATATGTCCTATTCAGACCACCTAAAGGCCCTATCCCTGTATTCCATCTCTTGAAGGCTTTTGAGAGGAGATCTATGCCTGGCATACAGGGCATTGTCAGACCCCTCTCTGATGGACCTCCTGCATATCCACAAAACAAACAGTACCAGAAATACCCATTCTAAAGACTTAAACCTTGCATCTGATAAAAAATAGGACCTGTTGGAGAGATAGGTATGTATCACAGAGACTTCCTTGTCTATGGAACATGCTCCCCGTCCATGTAAAGCACAGTTCCTCCCTAATACAATTCAAGTGCGACTTGTACAGTTGGATGGTAAACTAAAAATTCGTCCCTGGTTTGGCACCTATGTCTCTGATGCAAACAGGTAACCTGTAAATTGTTAATCTCCCAGGCCCATGCTTACACATATCCAGGGTATTAGAACTTACCCCTAATAAAATTGTGGACAGGTGATATGTTGTAGATGCTCTCTAGAGTGTAAGGCTGATTGGTCTCACATCTTTTATGATTGTTCTCACATTAAGAAATTTTGGAATGATATTGAAAATTTTCTCCAAGCCATCTTCACTGATTCTTTTATATTATCAAAACCTTTATTTTTTCTGAATGTAAATGAATCCATTGTATTGAATAACAAAAATAAATATCTTCTTTGGACAATTTTAGCAGTAACCAAAAAATGTATTACAAGAAGATGGAAATCTTCCTCCATTCCAACCTTACAAGATTTCATGATCCTTTTGGCTGAAGTAGAGTCAATGGAAATAAAAGTTAAAGAATCAAGAATATACCCAAGAAAATGGACTGGTAACCCTTGGACAAAAGTTTTACTTCTTATTCAGTCATTGAATTCAGATACATCTTCAACTAATTAATCATACTGAAAGTATGAATGAATGATCATTGTATCCTACTTTACATTTTATATTGCTTGTTCCCTTTGTTTCTCTTCCTTTTTTCTTTATTTTCTCATACAGTGCTTGAGGCCTTTGTAAATTTTGTATATAGTTTACTATTTTGTTGTTTAAACAATTGTTTTAAAAATCAATAAAAAAAAACTTTGAACAAAAAAAGGGTATTAGAATTCTTCAGAGATTTTGGATGCATGGCTAGGCTTAAAAAGGCCCTTGTGGCCTAGTAAACACCTATGAACCTATGAACAATACATAAACCACATCCCATTGTGCTTCAGCTACCAAGCCCCTAAGGGAAAACACTCCAAAACCCAATATTCTAATCATAGGAGACTCCATTATGAGATACACTGATGTCCCTCTTACCAGACTGATAAGGGGAAGGTTACAATTTGTTGCCTGCTGGGGCCAGGATGTACAAGATCATGCAAGCACTCAGGTCACTTACCCAAGTACCTGTATGACTCAGTCATAGTCAATGTGAGAGTAAATTATCTGAGATGTACCTATTTGGACTATATGAAGAGAGACATGTTTGAGCTCTCAGAATATGTGTCACAGGCAGGTATGAGCCAAGCATTGAGCAGCATTGTACAATCTCCAAGGGTGATGCCACAATACCAGCAGAAAAACATCAGCTTTAACAATTGGTTTAGCTACTGGTGTCATTCCAAAGGGGTCCAATACTTGTCAGCCTGGGAGGTCATGGTTGATAGGCCATGCTGTTTTGCCAAGGATGGTCTTCACCTATCACCTCTAAGTCATTGGATATTGGCCAAAACATTATTCAATCCTATAGTTCCCTTTTTAGGCATTGCCAAACAGACAAGCCTTCTAACATCAAAAAATCTACTCAATACAAGCTAAAGGTGTTACTGCTCAATGCTAGGAGCCTCAACAAGAAACTGCACTCCCTGGAAGCTCCTCTCACCTCTCACCCTGGAGAATGCTGATGTCTGCGCAGTTACTGAAACATGGTTCAAAATTACGGAAAGCACTCGGGCCATGCATGGCTATAATGCCTTTCATACATTCAGACCAACCACTGGATATGAAAGAGCAAAATGCAGAGGTATATCTATCTTCATAAAGGATAATCACACCTCAAGGCTAGTCAAATAATATGACATGCTCGAGCTACTCCATGTCCAACTAACCACAGGAAAAATCCACTACCATAGTCTTGCTAGCTACAGGTCCCTCACTATGAGGAAAACCATACATCATACCTGAAATTATTATAATCATTCACTGTCCAATCCAGTACCATACTCATGGGTGATTTTAACTACCCCCTCCATTAATTGGGAGACATACATGATCACTAACATGCAGGCCCAAAGATTTCTTGACTTTGTAAATTCAAATGTCCTGGAGCAGCTAGTCTGCACTCACACTAGGGGAACAAATATACTAGATCTGGTACTCACAAATATGAAATAGTGCTGCACCCCCCCCCCCCCATGTGATGTCCTCACTGGTAAGATAATATCACAAAGCAGTATCCCTTGAAATAAAAGTAAAGCTAGTTGCACCATCTAACCCGCAAGCCTTTAAGAACTTCTCTAAGTAATTTACAACTTATTAAGGGGTAGCATTGCTAGTTTCCAAGCTCCTCCAAATCCAGAAAACACAGAAACCTGTGCAGAGGCATACACAAAAGTCCTGTATGACCATATAAACAACTGCATAGAAACAGCAGTACCAGACCAAAATAAACCCAGGTCAAACAGCAAAAATAAGCCACCCTGGTGGACCCCTGGTATTAATAGATTGTATAATGAAAGAAAATCATGTTAAGAAATAATAGTCAATGTGCACAACAGAGCAATAAGTCCGTCATTATTCTAAACAAGTGAGTCAGGGAACTAGTAAAGTCTTTGAAAGCAGACTTTGAGGTACAAAATAGCCTCCAAATCTTAGGATAACCATAAGGCATCTTTATGTCCATAATCTTAATGGCAACACCCAACAATGTGTGGAATTACTTGTAGATGGCATTGCCTATACCCAGCCAGAAGTCATAGCAAATCTGCTGGCCGACAAATTCAGCTCAAATTTCACCTCTCCATCACCCCCAGTTCTCCCCCAAGAAATACCTTCCACCACTCTGCAGACAATTATCATGAGAGAACAGGTTGCCGCTATTCTCTCTTAAGCTAAAAACACGGCTTCAAAGGGGCCTGACAATATACCCGGTTGCCTCTTAAAACAAAGTAAATCAGGACTTATCAGGCCCATTAGAATGTTTATTTAAACATGGCCTCTGGACTGGCTTTGTCCTGATAGAGTGGAGGACAGCAACTTTCATCCCTTTGCATGAAGGGGGAACATCTACTGAACCAGGAAATTACAGACTCATAAGTTTGACTAGTCTTATATGTAATGCATGGAACGAATGGACATGATAAATAATGACACAGGAGACCTCCAAATATTGGACTTAACCCAATTCGGCTTTGTCAATGGCAGGTCATGCCTACTGAATCTGGTGGATTTATTTGAAAAAGTCACTAAGGCCATGGATGAAGGTAAAACAGTACATATCACCTACCTTGACCTGGCCAAGACATTTGACACAATTCCCCACTCAGGTATTAAAAATAAACTCACAAAAATGGGGAAAAAGCCCTATCTTACCAGATGGATAGCTAACTGGCTCATGGACAAAACACGTGGTAAAAATGGATAAATCCAGATCCAGCAAGAGGCCAGTTATTAGTGCTAGGCCACAGGGCTCAGAACTGGGACCACTCCTGTCCAGTTCTCGTGATGGCAAAGTCTGTCGACAACTGCAAGCTATGGGGCAATTACTGATTCCCACAATGATGCAGATAGCCTTCAGGAGGGTCTAGATCTGACAAATGATTGGTGCCAGAACCATGACCTAAAACCAAATGCAAAAAAATGCACTATCATGCCCTTTGGGAAGTCGAATACCCCTACAAATTGCAACATCAACAGCACAACCCTTAGAGTAGACTCAGAGGTGAGAGATCTAGGCACACAGATAGACAGTAGCCTGAACTTTGACTGCCATGTGTCTACAGTAATGAGGAAATCCTTCTATGTGGCACAACTTATAAGTAAAGGTATGGCATCCAGATCCAAGGAAATTATAGTCCCGCTGTACTCAACACTCATTAGACCAATAATCAAGTACAGTGTGTCATCTGGCATGTGCATGATTAGTCACTTACAGCAGCTACAGTGACCACAGAGGTTCCAAAGAACATACAGGGTGCAAAGAACATGAACTAAGCAGATAGACTAAAAATCCTATCCCTTTACTCTGTCTCCTACCAACTATTAAGGAGTGACCTATGCCTGACCTACAAGACACTCACAAACCCAGCCCTAAAGCAGGAGCTACACGTCTGCAAGTCAAACAGCATGAGGGTCACCCAATCTAGGGATCTAAACTTAGTTAGTGACTCAAACAAAACACACTGGACAGATAGATATGTGTCTCCCAGATTACCCCTTCTTTGAAACAGGCGTCCTATTCACATTAAGCAGAGCCCTTATCTGGCCCACTTCAAAAGCAATTTGGATCAATGGATGGGGAATCACAAATTCACATATGGGGTAGTGCCTGTGTTCGTATGGACATGGGCAATCTGTAAGGTACTCAATACACAGGCACAAATCTATGTCACCCTCTTGCCCCCTAGGGGCCATATATTGGGTAAAATTGTGTTGTATTGCCTAGGCTTGTAAGGACCCTTAAGCCATTAGCCAAATAATCTCCTAGGAACCTATGAGAAATCAAGATGCAGTACAACAGAACAAATAAAGCCTAGCCATTAGAATCAACTGATAAACTAGTAAGAATTGCTAACAGGTATCAACCAAGAAGGTGAGGCAAAGCATTCAAACCTTCATGTAACAATAGCACTTGGCTGTCCTTGATTTTGCAAAATGTCCCTGATTTTGCCTGTCTATGCCCTGGCCCTGTCTCTTGTAAAATATTTGAATTCTGGGAAATCTTTGAGGATTGCAGTCAATAATGCAGGACATTAAAGTCTGATACTTCTTATTCTTCAGAAAATGCATGTTGATGCAAAATCTATCATTCTGTTTAATTTCTAAGTGAATTCGAATAACTTTCAGAAATTGTCTCTGATTTTGGCTCTTCATCTGTCATTATTTTTTGGCTTTATACTTGAGTCTTATGCAAAGAACTTGAGAGAAGTGTATGTAAGTTATCTTTTAAATGACAGGATACCCTGTTTATTAGCATGTAGCAGAGCAAACAATAATACAATACCTCTAGGTCACCACTATATATTATACAAATGTCTTTCTATGCTTTGTAATTGATGTGTAGATTGTCAAATCAGATCAAGCAAGTGCATCATTTGAAAAAAGTCAGCCTACCAGTAATAAAGCCTCTTGTATTTCTACTAATATTCTACAAATTGCCCATCACATCACCTAAACCACCTAATTTTTAACAGCTGAGATAACATATCATTCTCTCATGTCCCACAAGGAAGCACCATCTTTGTTAACAAGTGCTGTAGGCATGATGGTAAACATAATATTGATAAGGAATGTGACTTTAAGATGTAACTCCCACTACAGGGGATATGAACCACACTAGAGGCTTTCAAGAAACATTGGACTTAATATTGCCCTGTGCTGTCTTTGGCCGTAGACTATTATAATGCTAATAGATAATGGTCAGTATTACTGTGGAAATATACTGTGTGGACTAGTAGTATTGTTGCCTCATAGCAAGAGGTTATCCAGTATGATTCTCAGCTGGGATGCATTATGTGCAAGTCATGCATGTACTCCTTGTGTTCACGAAGGGTTCCTCCAGGAGTACTAGTTTCCTCCCATGTTCCAAAGGAAAACAGTAGGTGGATTGGACACTCTAAATTGTCTATAGGTGTGATTATAAGTGTGTGTTTGTCTATAGGTGTGATTATAAGTGTGTGTGTGTGTGTGTGTGTGTGTGTGTGTGTGTGTGTGTGTGTGTGTGTGTGTGTGTGTGTGTGTGTGTGTGTGTGTGTGTCTGTGTGTCTGTGTGTGTGTGTGTGTGTGTGTGTGTGTCTGTGTGTCTGTGTGTGTGTGTGTGTGTGTGTGTGTGTGTGTGTGTGTGTGTGTGTGTGTGTGTCT
Organism: Protopterus annectens; assembly: GCF_019279795.1. Taxonomy (NCBI): domain Eukaryota; kingdom Metazoa; phylum Chordata; order Ceratodontiformes; family Protopteridae; genus Protopterus; species Protopterus annectens. The sequence goes on from NC_056731.1 coordinate 1,959,857,545, forward strand.
GTGTGTGTGTGTGTGTGTGTGTGTGTGTGTGTGTGTCTGTGTGTGTCTGTGTGTGTGTGTGCGTGTGTGTGTGATATGTAAGAACAACAGCAATAGAGCTAGCTACCCAGCAGTGTGAACAGTGATATGACATCCCAAGCATATGTACAAAATGGGGAGATTGAGTTGATGAGGAAAACTAAAGAGTGCAACTTATAACTACATGCCAATAACAGTGTAGTGATATGAAAGCAAGTTACTGTATGAAATGCTGTTGACTCAGTACATTGCATTTTGGGATTATCTGCTTGGCTACATGATATAGCACAGTTTCAGTCATGTTTAGAAAAGTGAAACAAATATGACTGATACTTTGCTAGGAAAGAAAGCAAACCATTTGTTTACTAGTACCCGAAGGTTCCTAGGTAAGTATTAGGCTAGCTGTCTTATAAACTTAGCCTATCTGCCTCAAAGGTAAGAGCCAATACCTGTAGCTTGTAGCTGTGAAGTAAACACCTTAATCATTATGAACACCCCCAATCATTTGCTCATTCACCCATGTAATACGAGTGCACTTTGTAATAACACACACACACATGCACACGCCCACGCATGCACGCACGCATACACACATGTCACACACACACTCACATTATATAAAATGTTGCTAATGCACTACCTTTCTTGTTTTCAATTTTTATTTTCTTCCCTTTTTCCCCTCCCTTCTATTTCTTGCTTGCTGTAGTTTTCACTATTTCCCCTTAAATAATTTTAAACCTGATCTCCAAGTATGAAAACACCAGCGTTGACAAATTCCAAATAAGTTCTTGTGTGAAACCCCTCTGAATTATGATTTGAGGTACTGGACACCCTTGTGCTGCTAACTTGGCTACTACAAATACTTTGCCCTCTTTCCCTCTCAGCAGGGTCTCATCTTTGACAGACAGGTTCTGAACCAGCCCTCTGCAACACTGTTCAGAAATAGAAATACCTCCTGTTAGCTGTCCCAAGCATTCTCAGCTGAGCACTCATACCACAGATCCACTGAGTGCCCCCTTCACTAAACTAAATAAAAAAAATAAGATTAAAAGCAAGACTGACTGGATGTGGAATTTAAAAGATCACTTACGTTGAATTTCTTTCCATTCTTCCTATTGAAAAAATTATAAAGAGGAAGGAGAGTTTGCACTTCCATCAACTTCTGGACACCGAGAAGGGTCTGCTGCATTTCTATTCAAGGTTAGTAATGTTGGTAGTGGGTATGCTGTGTGAAACTAACTTCATCCAGATACACTGCTGCATTGTCCTAGATACAGTAATCATGATTTGCAATGCAGACTAGAAGGCAGCCTTTTCTTCTCCTGGAACTGCTGAGAGTGGAATGCCTAATTAATGGACAGAATATCCCTGTGCCCAAATAAGCAGTCCCGGCAGCGTACCCTGTTATTAGAAAAACGTTGCATAACATGTATTATGATTTTTCAGATGGTGAATTAATAAATAAATGTTCATACTTCTTGCTTGTTTAAGATACATTAATATTTAGTTTGTATAATTGCTCCTCAAGTTTTTCTTGCTTGGACTTCTCTGAAAATAGGCATTGCCCATTGGGCATTCCTGGCCATCAAGTGTAAATAAAATAAATTCTATTAACTTTCTGTTAGAGCCACACAGTTAATTATTTTGTATTTCTGCATGTAATATGGGAGAGAGGGTCTATTTGCTGGAGCTGCTTATCTGTTTTTATCATATACTACTGCAGCGGGAGCAATTATGAAGCTAAAATAGGAAAAGGTGCCAAGATCAGCTGAGCTAGCTCTTTTCTGCTCAGCCTGAGAAGTGTCGTGTGCTTGCATTGCCATTTAAGTAACTTGTCCCATGGATGTACAACCCTCCCATCCCCCCGTGGCTCATCAATAACTGTACCACTGTTAAACCCTTAAAGGCACAGCACATGCACACGCTCACTGTACATAAAGAAATGTACTACTAACATCAAAAGGTGCAACCCTCCATGATAAACTCAGTCTTGTGTAAACTGACACTGAGTGTAACTACTAATTACAAGACAGTTTGAATTTTGCAAGTTTCTGATAAAATACACACAATGAGACAAATGGAGTTCAGCTTTGCAGTTTTTAATAGTATGTAGTAATGAACAGGAAAGAGGCTGAACCACCCAAGTGGATGATATATTACAGTTTCATAGATTACTGTCTCATTCACCTGTTCTGTAATGACTGCATGTATGGAAAATGAGTGATTACTTAATCCTATGTTAGAAGTTTATGTGATTTGCAAAGTCTAATTGCTCTGAATGAGAAACATCTCCAGCCGCAGCTGAAGTTTTACTGTAGCTGGCCGCAAGTGGCATGCTAGACCCTTTAACAAGAGATATCAGAAGTGTTACAAACAATGTAATTGTTTCAGGATTTAGAAACCACCTGCAACTCGCAGAAAGACAACTTCTGTGTTTCCATTGACAACACAAAGGAACAAAACATTGTAGAGCATAGACTAGCAATTACAAATAATCCTCATGCATCTGACGTAATTACTATGCACATTTGGTGCTGTTTTTAGTGTCTCATTTTGCTAGCTTCCTTTTCAAGAGCTACTTTAGGATTAAAAGAAAAAAAAACAAGGCTGTTGCACAATTCACATTGCATATTTTAACAAGAGGACTACACTAACTGCAGTGACAAAATCAGCAAAGCAGAGACCCTGTTTTCATACAATTACCATTGGTGTACAATCTGATGCAAATGAACACAACTGCAGTCACAAAATCAGCAAAGCAGAGATCGTATGTTTTCATACAAATACCATTGGTGTACAATTTGATGCGAATGAAATGCAGACTAAATGCTTCACTTGTCTAAATACCATTTTTACTGGTTTTCTGCATTATTGCTGCATGTGATTCTGTTAACCATATTTTTCTACTTCTTGATTTTGACGTGTGTGTTTTCTCATTTTATTCTGTTGGCACAAAGCTGCACTTTCACTTTACTGTTTGTAGAAGTTTCACTTTGCTTGAGATAAGATACTGTATATGGCCATGCAGTCACAGAACTGAAGTGTAGAATTGTTTCTCTCATGCAGTACTATTAATATTTAATGCAGGGCTTCTTGGCTTCGCAATTCCTAATTTCCAAGACAAGTAGAATCTCAGTCTGTTTACTGAGACTAAGAAAATGGAAGCAGGATAATGAAATTGAATGTTTTAATTGTTCGATGTAACACTATAACACAATATTCCTTATGGAGATACATAAAACAAGGGCAAGCTGCTGATGTGAAAAAAAAAAACTCCTTCAGTTAATAAACAAATGCAAATGTATAATTTTAGGAGGGCAGAATTAAATGGCACACATGCTGCGGTGGTGGTGCTGCGGAAGCGTTGTATGCATGTAACTTTGAGATGAATTTGGTGAGTGGGAAACTTCAGAAGCCATCTAAAGGGAACTCCTGAATATAGTTTATTGGCTAGATTTTTAAATGTCCATAGTCTGATTGCCTGGTACTTACCTATAGGGGATAGTTCATAACTACTGAATGGGCTAATTTTAAAATGTTTATGACATGAATATGGTGGATAAGCCCATGTGACCTACATTGTGCATGACTTTAAATTTCTTTTCTTGCAGTAAGTATATCATTATTACATGACAAATACAGTGAATTTGCTTATAACCAATTTTATTGCTAATTAATTGTCGTTTAATTTATTGATAGTTCCATTAAAGACTTTCACTGAAACACTTTACTGGTAATTGTCATGCATAGGAATTAGAAATTGGCATACATTACTGCAATTCACTCTATTTTTTTGCAGATCCACAGACACACACAGATACACACATATATACATGCGTGATACACACACACACACACACACACACACACACACACACACACACACACACACACACACACACACACACACACACACACACACACACACACACACAGGCACACACATACTGTCAATAAATATAATTGAAGTCTATGGTACATGCTTTGGGATATCCAAAAGAGGGGGTACATATTTTTAAAGATAATGCAAAGTAATGACAAGAATCAAGACAGATTACTGGGTACTAAGCTCTAAGGTTCCCGAGCCACAGCGCAGCCCAGCCACTGCTTTTGTTTTCCCCTTGTCATCCATCCCAGTGACCTCCAGCAGAGCCGAGTGAGAAGTGCATGATCTGGTAAACTTCTGTTTCCCATCCACTGGCCAAGATTTCTTTAGTAGAGCCTGTTAGAGGTTCCGCCTATGATGTAGAGTATTGTATTGTTAAGGTCCATGAAAGTCTCTAAGAGCTTTATCTTTTCCCCCAGGGAGCATGTTTTAGAGTTCTAGGTGTCCCCTAGGATTAGGTGTGGCATATAAGCGGGAGATTTTCTTTAAGTGAGCATATGTACAGCTATAAGGTTGTCATGACTTCAGTACAGCTGAGATAGTTTGAGGCCAGAAGTGTATGCAACCGGTACAGGTGGGTGGTCTTTCTGCCTAGGGCCAGTGTCTTATCTGGTTGATCCCTTGGTGTCTTGTAAGGTGTTGTACCTCTGTGGTCTACCAGCTGTTGTGTCTTGTAAGGTACAAAATGAAGGGGTATGAATGACCTTGTGAAGTGACATGAACCATGATGAATAGAGGGGATTTTTGACCCTTTTTGATCAAAATGCAAAACTGTTTTTCTATTAGTTGGCCACATAGAAGATTTCTAACCACCAAAGTAACTGTTTAACTTAATCTATATTTACTTTACGACCTATGTGGTTTTTTGTGGGTACTTTGTTTTTCCAAAGAGGATTTTTATGCACTTTTTGGCATTTTTTTTCCAAAGAGGGATTTTGACACCAGGGATCCATAGGATCCGTCTGAAGCCATGAATTGACACACTAGCCAGAAAGTCAATTATAGCCCCTAGTTTGCAGTCAAAGTCAATTATAGTCCCTATTTTGCTCATATACATCTACTTATACTCTGCCAGTCTCCCTTTCAACAGGAGGGGTCCTAGGGAAGAGCCCGTACTGCTAAAACAGGAGGGGTCCTAGCCTAGGGACTTAACTCTCACCATGTGGGTGTTCTGTGTGAGTGCCAGTGTGAGCACACTCACACCATGTGTGGGTGTTGGTTCCGTTCTGTGTGGCTGGTGAGCTTGTCTATACAATACCAGGTAAGGCAAGTTCAGGCTGGTGAGGAGGCCAGGTGTGTACCACTGTACTATGTAGCCTTGGTTCTATGCCTGGTAGGTAGGCTCAGCTTCCCACCTTCATCTATAGCCTTTTAAATCTCAAAGAAGTCCTGCAGCTTTAGGGTGCATGTTTGGGAGTTAACAATGTCGCTGTTCTATGATTCTATGATGATGGAGGTTACCAATGTCTCACACCAAGCTTCTCAGGCTGGCCTATACCTTGCCCTGGCCTGCTCCCAGGCTGTCTTGCTGATAGTTCCCCTGCAGAATAGTGGCTCCCGGTTATGTGATAGAATGGAGAGGAGCTGACTCTATAGGCTGTGTTTAGAGGTGGGGTTAGAACTCCTTTAAGCTCATGTAGGGGATGCAGCCTGAGCTCATGACACCGTCCGTCCATTGATGCTGTTTTTTTTGGCTTTGCTGTGTTTTTTTTTTGGTGGCTGTCTGTGATTGGACTCCACATTCTTCTCTTATGGTATGGTTATGGTCCCTCTTGGGAGGAGAGCTGGCAGTTTGTTTTGAACCTGTCTGCTGCCAGATGTTGGTGATATTGTCGGTTCAGTGTATTTTTTGCCATTCTCTGCACCAACCGAAAGCAGATCTGAGCATTAGATTAAACAAAGAGTCACTTCATTAGATACACAACTTAACAGCACGTTAAAACACATCCATTTATGAAACTATGCTGAAGTGAGCTGTTCACTGATCTGTTTAAAATCATTACATTTGATCATCATTTCTGATTCCCCTAGAGAACAACTAAAATATTAGTGGGCTACTGATTGAGAGCCACATATTTTTGGTTCATGAATAATTTATGAAACTTTACTTCCTGGATTTCCCTTTCTGGTCTACTCCTGGCCGAAGACCATTTGCTGCTCATGCTCTGGAGCAGTCATGATCCACCAGTGCATTTCTATTGGGGAGAAAGACCCCCCAGACACAGAGCCACTGCAAGGATTTCCTGATTCACCACCTACAAACTGTGCAAGTTAAAACTGGAAAATGACATTCTGAGCTATTTTTAAGCTTTGATAATGTTAGTGATGGTAGATTATTTGCAGGAAAGTGATGGGCTGATAACAGGGCACATAGGGCAGCATCTTAATACATTGTAGTAATGGCTCATTTTCTGGTGTATAATGGGAGGGAAACAAAAGAATATACACTGCAATATATAAAACAAACATCTGCTATTAATGAATGTTTTGGGACAGAGATGCAACAGGAAATTAGGTGGTAGAACTAAAAAAGTCAGTGACCAGATAATGAAATCAAACAGTTATTATTGAACATAAAATGTACAGCCATGAAATGTCCATGTTGCAGTATAATGGAGAAAGAATGAAAAATATTAACCTTATCAAGCTGCACACACCAAATTTGGCACAAATGTGTAACGTGAGATTGTATTATTATATTTGGCCCCGATTTTTCAACATATATTTCTTTTTATTATTATTGATTATGCAGATGTTACTTCATAAGATACATTTCTGGAGTAAACTATTAACTGTAATCCTGAGATGGTTTCAGTCATACCTGACAGATAGGCCATACAAAGGGATTTCAGGTATTTTTATTTATTTAACATTTGTTTACCAGGAAAGTCTGAATGGGACAGAGGCCATTTTCAGAGGAGGCCCGGGAAGAAAAGCTCCAGACGCATGTCTTCAAAATATGGGAGGAAACCAGAGCACCTGGACAAAACCCACACAAACACAGGGGAGGACATGCAGACTCTGCACAGAAGGCACCCCAGCCAAGAATAGAGCCAGAGAACATCTTGCCTTGAGATGACCATGCTAGCCGCTGCACCACTACACCGGAATAATCCCTAGGGAAATCTAATGTAGCAGAGGACTGGGCTAGCTGGACTTAATATAATTTCCTTCATAGTGTAAAAGAAAAGACCATGCACAGACAAACTGGCATGCATTTCAGAGAGTAACCCTCTGACTGTTATACTGTCCAAGTCCATCAGATTTTGTTCTGAGGTCAGTAGAATGGTTTGTTAGAATAAAAACGACTGTAATATCAAACTTTTATTTAATGCTGGAACTAAAGCTGAATGTCCACTACCTACAATGAGAAGAGTATGGTCTTGACCAGAGGAAGACTGTCTGTCCTCTGACACAACTAGTTTACTTTGCCAGAATCACTGCTAGACAAGGGGAAGCCCTTCTGAAAGTCTTGCTTGACACTTATTCCTCTGCATATGACCAGCTTTACCCCGGAATCATTAAAATAGCTGTTGACATTATTTTCAAACGTAATGTTTATGTCTTTCGCCTCCCCTTTTCAAACATAAATGGTTCATATATTTAGAACGAAGTTGCATTTTCCCCAATACCTGACCCCAGTTCTTAGATTGCCTGCAAACACAGGTTTATATCACTCTCCCTTGCCAAACCAAGATATTTCAGAGGTCAATATTCCTTAGCGAATACAGTCTGCTTATTGTCCTTTGATGGTATTTTTGTGGTATTTATGGCACAGCACATCATGTGGCTCCTCACGAACCATATAGATTGCTGAGTGGTAGAAAGTTAATTAAGTGGGGCCACCTTTGTAGATCATGTGACTGTGTCATTAGAGTTCTCATACTTCAAATATTCAGCTGTATCGGGCTTGCTAAAAACTGTTTAAATGGTTCT